>NW_024038343.1:1742500-1751438 GCF_016077235.1 Cyprinodon tularosa
TAGCCCGCAACATCCAGATCCTCCAAAACTATCAGCATCTCGTCACCATAGGAACGGGCGGCAAGGCAGGAGGGAATGCGACAACTCTCATTGGTTGAATAGTTCTGGTACCAGTGGGTCTCCACCTGGTAGGATCTCACTTTACGGGCATGGGAGCGGTCTGTGTTCCAGCCGCCAGGGTGCTCTGCCTCTTCGGGAAACTTGACATGTTTGACCACCACAGAGGGTCGCCCACATCCCTCAAGGTGTAGCCGCACTATCTCTCCGTAACCGCTCCACAGGGTCTGGATCTTAGCACCAACACGCAGAGAAGAAGCACCGCATGTCCGTAGGATGAGGTCCTGGTACTCCTGCTTCATTTCCACAGACCGATCTAAACAAAAAAAGGGTGACAGAGGACAGTGTTTATACATATAATTCAGAAAAGGTTAGGAATAAAGTTAATGACAGCGATATACCGTGTAAGCAGGACATTTATTTGGAAGCATGCAGCAGTTATTTCCTCATCTCCAACAATTCATTAAACACAAAAGAAAGTTTTCTATAATTAAATTAAATACAAAGAAAGGCATTTTTGTAGTGGATTGACAGGGACTAGTTACATTTACCCAATTATATTTACTGAAGAAAAAAATATTTTTAAGAGACTTCAACTTGAGTATTAATTTTAATACTACTCTTTCCAATGCCAGGGTCTTAACTAAATGAAGAACAAAAGTTTTGACAAAACATGAGGCAGACATAAATGCACACACAGAGTTTGATGCCATTTCCAGATACTATACTAATTTGGCATGGTATTGATACTCATGCTAAAGTGTTTTTAGCCATTTTAATTTCATATTTCAAGATCGTATCAAATATTTTCTTGAGTATCAATATAGTTTTGATATTTTAGTATTGCAACTGTTCAATAATATTACATTTTTATTTATTCTACCATATGATGGAGATAAGGGGATATATAAGTGGAAAGCTATTGAAAAACATGCTGCAATTTTAAAATCAAATTCTGTCACGGGTGTGAAGTAAAATCTGAAGAAATAAGAAAAGTGAAATTTGAGCTCTGAATAACTTATGCTGACACTGTAAAAAGGATCCTATCACAGTCAGAATGATTCAAACCAGCAGTTCAGCAAATGACAAGTTCAAAACCTCTGGAACAGCATCCCAAAATTGAAGAAGATTCAGTAATTGTAAAAAGATTTTGTTCTTTTCATTGTAAAAGTGATCAATTGTAGTGCTCAGACGACAAGGAAAACTGAAATAAATCTAAATAATAGTGAGAGCTGCAGAAAAGTATGTTGAAGTTAGAGATTTAAACTGGAACCATCAGAGTAGGACCATCAGAAACTGGCAGAGTGACGATAACTTAAAGATAAAGAAAAAATTATGAGTGCGAATGTGATTAAGTATTTATTATGTTGGGTTCAGTTAAACAGTTCAGAAAAATATTATTTTTTATTCAACTTACTCAATTCTATTTTTATTATAATACCATTTTCTGGGGGTAAGTCTTGTTTCCTGATTCCTTGTTTAACTCCTTATCAGTAGGTGGCGATAATCTACTTTTAACTAGTTTGCTAACCGCCATAAAACCTCACAAAAAGAAGAAGAACCGCAGCGTTTCAGGTGAGGGAGAAAGAAGAAGGCAACTGTCGAAATCAGCCTGCATCTGATCAAAGGAGATGATGTCGCCGCAAGTTTTAAGATCCAACCTTTAATTAACTCCACCGCTGCACTTTAGATTCACTTTGAAGGTGTTGAAAATATTCTGTATTTTACTGAAAAGCCGACCCCTAACGTTTTGTGACTTGCACAAATCACAACTTAAACATTTACCGGAGGTGACATTTACTGAGATCAAATTAAACGTTTTCAACTGAGCAGCGTAAAACAAAAAATAAATAAACATGCAAACATTAATAAAAATAAACACATGAGATAAAATTAATTCGGTTTATCAAATAAAGGACAGACCCTGATCTTCCTGGTGTAACCTGCTCCTCTTCTTCGTGACTTTAATGGCGGCTGACAAAGAACAATTTGCTGAATTACCGCCACCAAGCGGTAAGGGTGTTGATAAGGACAAGCGCACTTAAAAAAAACAAAAAAAAACAAACATGTTTACCTACTCCAGTAACCAGCAAGTAATGAAATAACTTTTTTAAGTACCCTTTCGTAAAATATGTGAAATACTCTCCTGTTTCGTTTCCTGTTCAAAATTCCTTTATTATGGTCTTCCCTCTGGCATTTTCTACAGTTACAGCAGCATTTAATGTTCTATTGTTTCACTTTCCTTCCCAGAGTTCACTTCTTCCAAATTCATGTTTCCCATTATATGTTGAATCTTTTATCTTTATTTTTTTTATTTCTCCAGCCTTTCTTTGTATTCTACAGAGTTTTTTATTTTATTATTTTTTTATTTTTTTATTTTCACAGATCAAAATAAAAACTCAGAATACACCAATAGAATAAAATAAAAAATGTGATGGAGTGTGACAGAAACCCTTTAGGGCTTATACCAAGGCCACACCCGTAAACCAACAAAATATCAGGCAGCTCACATTATGAAAGTCCTTTCAGAGAAAACAGAATAGACATATACAGTAACATTATTTTTACATTTTAGCATTCAGATTTCAGGGGGTCAAATTTTTGTAAAATCATACATCACTGTCTTTTTTGGATAACAGTATTTTTTTCAAAGACTTTCTACCATTTATTTCTGAAGATTCCAAATATTTTCCATATTCATTCCATAATTTTGCACCACGATGCCGAAAAGAAAATTGCACTTGAGTTTTAATACTTTGTCTTCTTTTAATCTAATTTTTGCCATTTTTTTGAACCTCTGACTTAAACAATGTGATTTTATCACTCCTACTCTAGTTTGGTGATTTATTTATTTATTTATTTTTTTCCCTCTCTTATCTAGCATTTATATTTATTTTTTTTGTATTCCCATTTTAGGAAGGAACCCATAAAAACTCAATTGTCAAAGCTCATCATCTGAATGCGGTATAGACAAGTTTCATTGACATTTCTTTTTTCAATTTACTTTTGCCATCAGGCTAATTCATTTCCTATAATTACTTATTTTAGGTTGGAAAGCAATGGCTCTGAAATATGTATGTTTCCATTTGTTTTTTTTATAAGAAAAAAACCATATCAATTTGTCATCATGTAATAATTTTGAATTGAGAGGGTAATATAACAAAATGGCCTGATATTAAAACTAGCACAATATTTTCATACTTTTTTTTGAGTTTATGTTTGTAGAGAGGAATGCCATGAATAGCCTGAAAAGTCTATTGATTATTAGCCATAAAGTCAGCTGTGTGCTGATACACAAACAACAATTTGGTATACATGTCGGCAGATGTTTAACAGAGCCAGTGTCTGAATGATTTCTGTTTAATGCTGGGGTGGTAGTAATGGAGGACATAGTTGTTTAAAACCTTGAAGACAGACGCGCACCTGCATGTAATTTAGTGCCATTGAAGCTTTAACATCCTCAAAAGATAACAAACACAGCTTAATGGAAAAGTCATGGCTTATTTTTAAATGCACACAGATTTGCCAATCTTTCATATAGCAGTAGAAGGAGATGCCAGGAGAATTCTGACTGTTACTATAGTAACAACTGTTTAAATGCATCTTGCACTACTTACCGTGACTTGAATGACTGTTTATTTACAGTACCAATTGTTTACATATACATTTGCAATACTGTAAGTGACTCTCAACCTATTAGAGTGCTGCCTAGGTGCACAGAATAGATCTGAAATTAATTTGTAGACATCCAGAATGTTTATTCTAGATGTGGAGAATGTCATTTTGTTCAAAATTGTCATTTAGACAAAGATTTTTTTTTTTTTTTTCAGATATCAGGAATACATATTCAATAAAACTAGCACATATCAAACCGGCTTGCCATAGTATTGTTATCACTATTGCGGTTTTATTTCTTGAATGGTAGTACATTAATGTTTCTATTTAGGTGAAATCTTCAGGCAGCAGGTGAAAATGAATTTTAAAAATGTTGTTCTAATAAATAGAACCTGTGGATCATCACATGCGTCCCTCCTCATCATGATGATATTCGGGATATCATCTTAAGTCATAACAGGAATTCATTTGGATTAAATATACAGCATCAAAACAAGAAGACAAAACTGCTACACCTTTTCAACATTTTTGTTAAGAGGACCATTTATTCTACAGGTAATAGGTTTTAATCAAATGTTATTTTTTGGGGGGATTCCTCCAAGTTCCTTTGTTGACCTTCAGCACTCCTACATAGACAATTAGAATAAGTTTGCATTTGTCTAGACGTGCATGTTCAATCTTTACATTTATTTGCATAAAAACAAACTTCACAATGTAAGGAAACTCATTTGTTTGCCCTGTTTACTGTAAACAGACATGGTAAGAAGAAAATGAACCCCCTTTAAATCCAATGGAGAGAAACCATACTGAATTAGAATATTATTGATACCTGCATTTGTTCTAGTAACTCAATTCCCTAAGTGAAGCACTTACAGATTAATTACACACCAACCTTAAGATAATTTATTTCTGTTAAATATAAATTAAGAATTATGCCAATTATCTAATGGGCATCAAGGGGTTAAATACAAAAAAAAATATTTCTAATACTGAAATTCGAACTTGAATGCAAGTATTGAACACCTCCATAAAGGTACTTTTTCAAAAGGTGCTTTAAATCTTAAAGAGCATCATAGAAATCTATCATCTAATCCTTTAAAGATGACTTTATATAATTTTATTGAGATGTGTCAAATATTTCCTGTAATTGAGATCCACAACATCAAAGTTGTTTAAACAGCCATGTCTCCGGAATAAACAAATAACACAAATCTTTGGATGTAAATACCACAGAAAAGACAGGAACAACATGTCAGAGACAGTATCCTTATTTGTTTATGCAAATATGAGCACAGTATTAAGATAAAAGAAAATAAAAAAAAAAAATATATATATATATATATATATATAATATATAAAATAAATAAAATATTTTAGTTTCCCAATAGTCCTAAATAGAAAAAAACAACTTTGTATCTTCTCTTTAGAGCAGGCAAGAAGTAACATCTTGACACAGATCTGCGTTTGATAATCTGGCAAAGAAAATTAAGGTGTAAAACGGGCAGCTTTCACACTTAGATTTGGCATTTGGGAGAGATCTATAAATGGAAAATTTCAAGTTTAAATCTGCTTTTGTCTCACTTTCTTTTCTTGTCCCTGTTTAAAAAGCACATAGACCTTTTGAATATTTCCTCTCTCATGTTTCCTCTGTTTCTGGCTATTCAATAATGATTGAACATTACATTCTTTTCATTTTAGATTACATTTTTTTGTATGTTCTACTTTGTCAATGTCAGAAAATTGTATATGTTATCCTTTTATTTTAAGTTGAAGGCATCTGGCCTGCTAGGAATGTTAACTGTTGTTTTAACTCTAAATGGGGAGAACAAATGGTTTTCCCAGAATAGGAAAAGCCATGCTCTATCCAGCCGTGTGTGGTTACAGCTGACTGTTCATCGCCTGCAATGAAACTGCACATAGAACTGTCATCCTTTATCATGTCGAAACCTCTGATGCCTCCTGACAACTTCTGACCCCTCCTGTTACTCCTTTCAAGTCTGACAATAAAGGAGGGGACAGAAAGGTCCCAGCAGAGTTTACCACACACATTTCAGGGAGTGAGAATTCTCCATCAGTGTCTTCTCTCCTTTCCTGCAGAAAAGTAACTCGTGTGTTGTGTTCAGTGGCGGCCGGCCCATAGGGGGCGCTGGGGCACCGCCCTCCCTGATAAGAAGAGAGAAACGTAAAATATATTTTTAGAAATTAACTCATAAATGTCAGTTTTACTCTCTAGACTGTGTACCTATAAGCAAAACAAATTATATAAACTACATTTCCCTATCTACTGTCATTAATTTGTGGATTTCCACAGACAGACTCCTACCGTCTCTGTTCTGGGGGCGCTGATCAGACAGCCCCACATTTGCAGAGAATCTGTCAATCATGTACTATTGCTGGGTGAATTTAATGGCCAATCAGCATCTCGGAACTTTATGGTCTTGGGGCGCTGAAAATACTGCACTTTAACAGGGTTCTGAACCCAAGCGCAGGTGCAGACAATTAGAGGGAAGATGGCGAATGTAACGAACGAGATGCAGCTTCCACCAAATTCGGTGAGATCCTTATTTATCTACCCGTTTGCCAGAAGAACATCCCTGTTGTAGGATATGAACATTTCATG
The DNA here is from genome assembly GCF_016077235.1 of Cyprinodon tularosa. Lineage (NCBI taxonomy): Eukaryota > Metazoa > Chordata > Actinopteri > Cyprinodontiformes > Cyprinodontidae > Cyprinodon > Cyprinodon tularosa. The sequence continues at coordinate 1,748,793 of NW_024038343.1, forward strand.
TCATGGTTATTGTGACTGTGACGAATCCACCTCGTCGCTTAAAACAACCTCTCTAACTTTGCGCGCCACACACACATTCCTGTTATACTGTGTTTGTGAGGACCAATACACTCGCGCTGAGCCCAGCAGCTCCATGAACTTAAAACACACAAGCTGTTCCTGGTTACCTGCTGGCGTATTGAGGGTGCACACTTAATATTTCAGTGGGGTTAGCCGTGTGTGTGTGTGTGGGGGTGGGTATGTGGGGGGTGTGGGTGTGTACGTGTTTATGCTACGGGGACTTGTCATCTTCAGTCTGGCTGCGTCTTTGCTGGGTTCAAACCCAGTTTGATGTAATTGAATAAGTCAATGAATCTGTGTAAAAGAATTAAGTTGTAAAAATTATTTGTTTTTGTACATCAATTGTTTGTGGAGGTAATATATGGACAAAACTGATTAATGAGAAGAAATCAGAAATAAGAGAGCCTGAGGTGAGGGGCTTAAACTATTTAATGAGGGCTGTGGGAAGAAAAGCTGCAATTTTTGTTTTCTGTTTCTTTGTTACATTGCTGGTAACTGGAGGGAGGCTGAGGCCCAGAGTATCTTGCATGTGTATGCCTACATTGATGCCCATATTTTATACTTTTACAAAACTCTAAACTTTAAAACTTGTAGTTGTTGACTTATAAATTATAACCTTTAGATTGTTAAAAAAGAACAGTTGTTACAAAAGGAGAGTTGATGTCAGCTGTTCTAAAGATGACATATACCGTGACGAAAAGCTGTTTTTAAAGCTATTCTCTGATAGCAGTAGTTGGGAGAGTGTGAGCATTACACTCAATGAGGTTCAAATCCAGTTCAGAATGAGAAGAGACATTAAAGTTTGATTTTGGACAAGTGTAATAATACGTTGCTTTCAGATTTATTGCAGTAGTTCAAGGTGGACAAACCCTATTGAATAAACCTAGATGACTCTGTGTACATTTGTTACTTTTCCCTCCAAGCCTTGCTCATAATTGATAGAGACACAGCTACTTTGGATAATGTTTACATTAAAACAGTTAATGAAGATATCAATATTCATTCTCATCTCAAATTTGTACTTTTCATTCTTCATTTTGTGTTATTTTTTCTTGGTTTATTGTTTATTAAAATGGCAAAACTATGAAAATCATGAAAAAGTTATGCAATAGGTGACTAGTTATATTATAATCATTCAGTAATATGATTGCAAAAATAATTAAAGCCACAAGTGGCATTGGGCGGCCCTCGCAGCTCGCACCGCCTGGTATGTTGCGATCGCGGGAACCAAGCGACCTCCACCTCCACGCTCCTTCCCAGCCTATGCTCCTGCTCTTCAGCCTATGCCTGCTGCTGCTTCTCTTCATCCTCCCCCTCCTTCTTGTTCTGCTGCTGCCACTGTTTCTTATCCTCCTCCTCCTGCAGCTTCTCCTCATCTTCCTCATCTTCCTGCTAATGCAGCTTCTCCTCATCATCATCCTGCTTCTGCTTATCTTCCTGTGTCTCCTTCTGCTCCTCCTGCTGTCGCTCTTGCTGTATCTCCTTCTCTTCATCCTGCTGTCGCTCTTGCTGCATCTCCTCCTCATCCTGCTGATGCTCTTTCTCTTCATCCCCTGCCTACTGCTGCTTCTCCTGATCCTCTTCATCCTCCTTATCCTGCTTCATTTAATCCTCCTCCATTCTCCTTCTGCTGATTATCTTCCTAATCATCCTCCTCCCCCTGTGCTCCTTCTCTTCATATTCTTCTTCCTGCTGCTGCTCTCACTGCATCTCCTACTGCTGTTTGTTTCTCATCCTCATCATCCTTCTCCTCCTCCTAAAAGCATGGCTTTGGATGACTGGAGTTAACAGTTTGATGCTTAGCCACGCCCACATGCTCCCATGTAGAATAATAATTTTGATAACTTTTAATTTGCTATGACTATAGTCCATGTAAAGTTAATTTGAAGTCTCAAACTCAAAAAAACCCAAGAGCCCTTCCCTCAGATATGTCATGACCTAAAAAAAGAAAATGGTATCTTTGATCCAAAATGGCCCATTTCTTGTTGGGTGTGGACCATGACTCCAATATACTTTTTTGAGCATCGTGTTCGGCTATACAAATTTAATAATCCTTAATAAAAGCAGGGCCTGAGGCAGTTTAGTCATACTCTAATGGCGCAAAGTCTGATTTTGATGCTTGGCCACGCCCACATGGTTTGTCACAGCAAAAACTCTTTTGATTGCTTTTGACCCCTTATGTCTTAAATCGAGGCTCAGCAAGTTAGAAGTTTGCCGCCCCCTTGCTCCTTCTCAGCCAGCGGAAAAGGCGCCACGCTTCACCTCTGGACCAGCCGGAGAAAACCACAGCTTTGGTGAGGAAGGGTTAAACTAGGGATAAAATATAATATCTGGGATGAATCTCATCTGTGAGATAGATGCTGCGGCCATCTCAGGTGGTGGGTCAAAAGTATATGTTCAAAAGATGGAGAAACAGCACTGCCAAACTCCACGGTTAGCGGTAATACACCCTACTCAAAACAAAAAAAAAATAATTAAAAATCCATAGTTTGCAATAAAATCCCGAAAAAAATCACAAATGTCAAGGAACACATCTTGCATGTCCTAGATTTTTTTTAGATGATTTATTAAATAATTTAAAGAAAG
>NW_024038344.1:0-47700 GCF_016077235.1 Cyprinodon tularosa
ATCCGGACGGTTGGATTAGGTTTCTAATGTCTGGAAGGGGAGTCAGGAGAGGAGAGATTCACAGCCGAGCCTTTTCTAAACTCACAAGAATGTTTTTGCTTCTTAACACGATGAAAATAACAGAATTAAAAACATCTCTGGGAGCACGCTGCTGAACCCGAATAGAAGTTCTGACCTTTGACCTCAGTATTTTTAGGAGAGAGTTTGATCTTAGCGTAGAAGGTGGTGGTTTAAATGCATTACAGAAGCATTTTGAAAAAACATAAAAAATATTTTTTTCAGAAATTTTGGTCTTTAAACAATATTTCTGAATTAATTTTTTACAAATTTATAAAATTGTAATATGAGAATTTTTCTTTTAATGAAATATGTAAAATCTCTGAATTCCAGAGTTTGTTGTCATACATCTACTTATTTTTATTTCTCCATAATGAAACTGATTCTCCATCATAACATTTATCTAAATATAATCAAATTTGTTAGTTTTTCTCCAAAATCCCTCCTAAAACTTAGTAAAATTTTGCTAAAGCTGAATAATGAAATAAATGTAAATCCAGGTGATTGATGGAAGCCATGATGTGAAAGATTTCCAACCTCCACATGAGCTTCTCCCTTTGTCCAGCAGATGGCAGCAGAGGATGGAGCTAAAGAAGCAGCTGAATCACGTTGATGAGAGGAGCAGAATGTGACTGGATGAACTGGCTCTGACTGATGTTTACGGGACTAAAAAGTTTGTGTTTTTAGGTTGAACTCGGTTCTTCTGAGGATTTAAAGGATCAAATGAAAGGAAAAGGCTTCATATCCAACATGTTTACGTCACATGGATGAACCCGCCTGTTTCAAAGGGAATGGGAGGAGCTACACTGAGTCAGCAGTTTCAAACGTCACTTCCCAGAAATGAAAGTAAAGCTTTGTCAAAGTGAAGCCTGAGCTGCCGTAGAGAAAAACCTCCCTGTTTCCTCCTGAAGACCAACTCAGTTCATTTTTCCTTCTCAGCAACAGACTGTGATCCTGGTGAGTGCAGCAGAAAACACTCTGACTGGGTTTCTACTAACAGATTCTACAACAAACAGGAAGCTGGAGACTTTTCTTCTGGACTCAGATCATCTGAAGGGGAAGAAAATGGCGGATTGTGAAGACGTTGAACATTGAGCAACTTTAAAGCCATAGTTTGAACTGTTGTTTTCCCTGATCTGTCCTCAGAGTTCAGACATGTCTTCTGGCAGCAGCCTGCGCTCTGAGGATCCGTTCCTGTGCTCCATCTGTCTGGATGTCTTCACTGATCCAGTCAGCACACCCTGTGGACACAACTTCTGCAAAGCCTGCATCACTCAGCACTGGGATGGAAATGAAAGATGTCAGTGTCCTTTATGCAAGAAGGAGTTCAAGACCAGACCTGAGGTGGAAATCAACACCTTCATCAAAGAGATGGTTGCTCAGTTCAGACGTGAAGCTCAGCAGGAAGCCATCAGCAGCAGCAGCTCAGAGCAACAAGCTGCCAAAGCAGAAGTTCTCTGTGACGCCTGCACTGGAACCAAACTGAAGGCCCTGAAGTCCTGCCTGGTGTGTCTGGTCTCCTTCTGTCAGGCTCACCTGGAGCCTCATCTGACAACTCCACGTCTGAGGAAACATCAGCTGATGGAGCCTGTGGAGAACCTGGAGGACAGGATGTGTCTGCAGCACGATAAACCTCTGGAGCTGTTCTGTAGGACCGACCAGACATGTGTCTGCTCGCTCTGTCCTGTTCTGGACCACAAGAACCACCAGTTTGTTCCTCTGAGAGAAGAATTTGAAGGAAAGAAGGCAGAGCTGAGGAAGACAGAGGCTGAAGTTCAGGAGATGATCCAGGAGAGACGAGTGAAGATCCAGGAGATCAAAGAGAAGCTGAAGATCAGTAAAGATGCTGCAGACAGAGAGAAAGCAGAAGGTGTTGAGGTCTTCACCGCTCTGAAGGAGTCTGCTGAGAGAGGCCTGAAGGAGCTCATCAAGGAGATCGAAGAAAAACAGAAAACTGCAGAGAAACAGGCTGAAGACCTCATCAAAGATCTGGAACAGGACATCTCTGAGCTGATGAAGAGGAGCTCTGAGGTGGAGCAGCTCTCCCAGTCTGAAGACCACCTCCACCTCCTCCCTGAAAGCTGCTCCACCCACCAAGAGCTGGACAGAGGTCAGAGTTCATCCACCATCATATGAGGGGACTGTGGAGAGAGCTGTGGCTCAGCTGGAGGAGGAGATCAGGGAGGAGATGAAGATGCTGAAGATGAAGAGGGTCCAGCAGTCTGCAGTGGATGTGACTCTGGATCCTGATACAGCTCATCCTAACCTCATCCTGTCTGATGATGGAAAACAGGTCAAACATGGAGACGTTAGGAAGAACCTTCCAGAAAACCCAAAGAGATTTTCTATCTATCTTTATGTTTTAGGACGTCAGAGTTTCTCTTCAGGCAGATTTTACTTTGAGGTTCAGGTTAAAGGAAAGACTGGATGGATGTTAGGAGTAGCCAGAGAGTCCATAGACAGGAAGAGATGGATCACACTGAGACCTCAGGATGGTTTCTGGACTGTTGGGTTGAGAAATAGCAATGAGTTCTATGCTTATGCTGGACCTTGGGTCCGTCTCCATCTCCAGTCTGGTCCTCAGAAGGTGGGGGTGTTTGTGGATTATGAGGAGGGTCTGGTCTCCTTCTATGATGTCGATGCTGCAGCTCTGATCTACTCCTTTACTGGCTGCTGCTTCACTCAGAAACTCTACCCAATCTTCAGTCCCTGTCGTAATGATGGAGGTAGAAACTCTGCTCCTCTGATCATCTGTCCTGTTCATCAGGCTGATGGTTGATGGGATGAATGTGTTGGTGAAGAAGCTCCAACCTGACTGAGTCTGGAGGTGAAGTCCTGCTGGTGGAGAGGTGAGCTTGGAAACGTCCTCAGCAGGAAGTCAACAGTTCAGTTCTCAGCTGGATTATTTCCTGCAGCTCCTCCTGCTTCTCTGTTTCTGCTCATTTTCAGCTTCTGCTCTCATTAAATGGCAGAAATGTTTCTGTCATGGTGGTCCTCATGGAGCCAGACTGGTTCCTCTTCCTGTTTCATCAACAATTTAAGGCCTTCATGCAAACATTCCCACCTGGAAAACTGATCAACAGGAAAATTAAAGTCTGTTTTTCCCTTCAGTTCTTCTTCATGTTGGTTTTTGTCCGAACGTTCCATCAGAAGTGTGAATGTGAGATGTGATGATGGATGAATAAAAGCAGAAAACTCAAGGGTTCGAAATAATCTGGCAATCTGGAATGGCAATCTGGAATGGTTTAAATCTCTAGATTCTTCCATCTCTAAATTTCTTTGGAAGGACAAACCCCATCGTATCATCTTAAAAACACTACAGAAAACTAAAGACAGAGGGGGACTAGATTTACCTAACTTCCAATACTACTACTTAGCAAATAGATTACAATACATCTCTAAATGGATAAAACATAATCCCTTAGATGAGCCCTGGATAGACACAGAACAGGAAATATGCAGTAATATAATAATCTCAGATTTGCCGTTTATTAGCTCTAAGATCAAACGGCACCCATGTTTCAAAAATATTAACATCAGCTCTTCCCTGACAGCATGGTGGGAATTTCTAAAAATAACGAACTCATCACTTATCCCGTGCAGTCGTACACCCATCTGGGATAACCCTGACATTCTACAAAACAATAATGTGATAAACTTTCCGTACTGGAAGAATAAAGGTATTAACTATCTGGATCATTTGTTTGAAGGTACGGAGTTTATCACATTCGCTAGATTAAATTTGCAATATGGCATTAACAAAAATAAATTCTTAGAATATGAGCAAATCAAAGCTATAATTAGAAATAAATTTAAGCATATTGATGGAGGTTTAATAATTCCAACTAAAATATCAGAGTTTCTAGAGTTAACCCCCCCCAAACTACTGTCTAAATCATACAGGACACTGACTAAACTGGATGATACAATATCTCTTCCTATTACTAAATGGGAGGAGGATTTATCAGCCAGCTTTGAACAAAACATCTGGGCTCAGATATGTCTAAGAACTTTTAACATGACCAGAAACCCCAATTTACAATTAATACAATACAAAATCCTCCACAGAGTGCACTATACAGGTCAAAGATTATTCAAGATGGGTTTTGCGCAATCTAACATCTGTCCACAATGCACAGGCAATCGACTTGATAATTATTTTCACGCGCTATGGTTATGCACGCCGGTTCAGAGATTCTGGGTACAGGTATGTAAGGATCTATCACTGTGCCTGGGTTGTAAAATCCTAATTTCCCCTTCAGTTTGCTTGCTGGGTGACTTTGAGGGAAGCTCTATGGGAAAAAAATCGGTTTGCTTGGCATTCACTGCATTATGTATCGCAAAGAAAACTATCCTCATGAATTGGAAGAGTAAGGATAAACTCAACATCAATCAGTACAGAGATCTGTTGTTGGATCATATTAATCTTGAGACAGCATCTGCATCCCCATCAGACCGATCTCTCTGGGCTCCCTTGATCGGCTCCATCACTTAGTGTAGTGGGGGGCTATGGGGTGCGTCTTGTGGGGCGCGGGGGCTAGTTCGGGGGGTCCTTGGGTCCTGGGGGCTCGGGGGGGTGCTCGGAGCGGGGTGCCTGGCGGGTCTGGCCCGGGGGACTGTTGCCCCCGTCGGGGCGGGGTCTGGGGCGCCGCGGGGGGGGTCCTGCGGCGGCCGCGTGCGGTGCTCTTGGGGGGTTCCGTGGTGGCGGACGTGGGCTACTGGCCTGGTGGCTGTGCTGCTGCTGGGTGGGGCTGGGCGCCGGGCATCGGTTCTTTTGTGGTGCTGGCCGGGGTGCTTCTGCTCTGCGGGGCGTCGGGGCGTGCCTCGTCTTCCGGTGCCGGGTTTCGGTGGTTGGCCGTGGTGCTTGCCGTGGTTGCGTCGTCCGGGGGGGGCGTGGGTGGTCGCGCCTGTGGCCAGGGTTCGTGTGTGTCTGTTGTGGGCGGGTTGCGGGCGTCGGGGGTCCCTTTGGAGTGCCCCCGGGTCGGGGTGTGGCTTCGCTCTGTTGGGGCGGGTGCCGGTGACGCGTGGTGCGGTGCATCGTGCGCGGCTTGGGAGTGGAGGGTTGCTCGGTGTTTGGCGGCGGGGGGGGGACGGGCCGTGGCCGGCGTGGCCGTCCTCCTCTCGGCGGCCTGTGGGCGGTGCGGGGCCGGAGCGGGGTGGGTCGTGCTGCTTTCGCGCCGGGCGCGGCGGGGGTGGTGGGGTCGCGTCTGCTGCTTTCTTTTTGCTGCTTGTGCCGGCTTCTGGCGGCTGGGGCGGCCTTGCTGCTCTGGCTCTCAGGCGTGCGCCGGGTGGGGCTGCTCTGTCCTTTGCTTTGCCTTGCGGCTGTGTTTGCTGTGGTCGGTGGGGGCGGGGTGGTTTCGTTGTGTTTTTGGGTGGGGGAGTCCGCCTGGGGGCTTGGTTGGTGCCGTCGGTTCGTCCTTGTCTGCCTTCCGGTGTTGTTTCTGTTGGGGCTGCTCGGGCCCCCGCATGCCGGCGGTGCGCTGCCGGGGGGATTCCTGTTCGGCGGGCTTGCCTGTCTCCTGGGAGGGCAGGCATGTTGACTTTTCTGGGGAGGAGCATCTGGGTGGAGGGGTCCTCGTGGTGTGGCGGTGGGTGTTGGGCACTGGCTTGTTTGCGGCCGTTCTTCTCCGGTGAGGGGGAGAATATTATAATTTTTTTGTTTTTGTTTGTTTTTTGTGTGGGAGGGGGTGTGTGGGCGGGGGGATCGGGGCTTGGAGTGGGGCTCGGGATTTGCGCTTAGCTGTGTTGTGTGGCTTTCTTCTTCTTCGGATTGGTGCTGTGGGACCGGTGTTGGGGGGAGTCGTTCGGGGGCCGGGGTCGGGGTGGGGGTGCTGGCGCCGGTGCCGGGGGTTTTTGGGCATTGCCCGGCCCTACTGCGGGGTGGGTCTGGGGTGGCTCCTTGGGCCTGGGATCCCTGGGGCGCATTGCCCATGGGCGGGGTCCCCGGTGGGGGTTCGGGGGTTCGGGTTCTGTGGGGAGTGCTGCTTGGGTTCTGGGCCGGTGTACGCCTGGCTGTCTGTCCCTGCTGCCACGGCCTCTGGTGTGCCGGGGTGCCTCGGGGCCTGCTGGGCTGGGGGGGGCATGGACATTAACACCTATGGCAAGTGCTTACCCCCTCACGGGTTTGCACTCTGTAAGTGGGGGAAGGGGAGGGAGGGGGAGTAGGTATGATCTCGGCCTGGATGTCTTCTGTCGCTTGTGTGGTGAGTAGCTTGATTGTTATTGTAGGGGAGGGATTACATCTCCGGAGGGGGGCTGGGGGGTGGTGATAGAGGGAAGAAGATCTTTGAAGGGCTTTGGGTCTGGCTCCCTGTCTTGGTCCTGGTCCGTGCTGCCCCCTGGTGGGGCTTCGTCCGGGGTGGGGGCTCTGCGTGTTGCGCGTTGGCTGGCCGGCTGGGATTGTCCCTTCCCTTATTCATTTATTTATTTATTATTATTATTTTTTTTCTTACCTTCCTTTTATATTTTTTTATTTATTTATTTATTTATTTTTTTTTTTTATTATTATTTTTTTTTTTTATTTATTTATTTATTTATTTTTTTTAATTTTATTTATTTATCTACTTATTTATTTATTTATTTTTTTTATTATTATTTTTTTGGATGGACAGGACGGGGGGGGGGGTGGTGGAGTCGGCTCCGTGCCCGGCTGGCTGGTGAGTCCTGCTGCCGGTCCCGTGCCCCCGGGCTATGGTGGTGAAACTGGTGGGGCCCCCTTCTCTGGGGGGGCTCTCGGGGAACGGGGGTGCCTATTGGAGTCAGCGGGGGAGCTGGCTCCCTGGGAGTGCAGCAGGCACCCCAGTCCTTTGCTCCCCATCCCCGAAATCCTCCCTCTGCCTGCTCCATCACTCGGCCACACATGTAGGTTTTTGGGGAGGGGGTCGTTACTGGAGGGCCACACCTTCTGATGACGTCCCCCACCCCAATTTTATTTTGCATTTTAGACACTTCCATCCACATCATTTTCACAACACACATCTATGTAGGGCATTTTCGGGGGGTGGGGGTCAGGGCCACCGGGGGGGGGGGCTTATTTTATGGGCCTCACCACGGTCGGCCTCCTCCATCCCCTCTCGCATCTAGACATTGAGGGTTGAGGGTTGTCGAAGGGGGAGGGTGTGCTGGCACCGTCTATCTCCTGGAGGGGGGGTGGAGTGTGCCGGACACCCCCTCTTGGTACTCCCAGTTTTAATTGCATCTGAGAGCAACACGCAACAACACCACATTCGAGCGGGGCGCAGTGAGGATCGGGGTCTTCTCACACCCCTGTTCTCCGGCTGCCGCCTGGAGTCTGGGGCCTGGAGGAAGGGCGGGCCACCTGGTCCGTGGTTTTGGCTGGGGCTGGCTGCGGGGCCTAGGTGGCCTGCTGGTGGCGGGGCTGTCACCACTGCTCTCCCCAAAGAAGGTTGGATGGAGGGGCATGAAGTGCCTGGTTGAAGGTTTTTTTTTTTTTTTTTTTTTTTTTTTTTTTTTGTTCTTTTCGGGGGGGGGGGCGGTTCTGGTTGGGTGGCCGGCGCGGGATGGGTGGGCCCCGGTCCCGGGGGGGGCTCTTGCGGGGGGTGGTCCGGTCCGTGTGCGGGGTGGGGGGCCGGGCTTGAAGCAGGAAAGAGATGGGTTGGTGTGGCGGTGTCGCCGCTCCCCTCCCCTCACATCCGGATTTTAGGTTCACTTATGGGGTCATCCGATAGTCCCGGGACCGACCACCGGTGTCACCGGGTTTTTGGTCCTGGTATTATTGGATGTGAGTGTTATGTGTGAATGTGTGTCTGCGTTGTTATTTTCTTTATTTATTATTATTATTATTTTATTCAATTTTTTTTTTTTTTTTTTTTTTTTTTTTTTTTTTTTTCCTGTGGTACGAGTGGGGGCACTAGGGAGGGAAGGCATGATTGAGATGGTGTGTTTTTTTTTTTTTTTTTTTTTTTTTTTTTTTTTTTTTCTTTCCCAGGTTGGGGTCTCAACCGCACCCTCTCCCAAATACATCTCAAGTCTCCGCTAAGTGCGAAGCCCATTCCCCCCGTCCTGCTCTCCCTCCGCTGGCTGGCGTCGGGGCTCACCGGTGCACTGGTGGAGCTGGGGGTGGATGCCCGGGGGACTGCTGGCTCATTCCTGGCGGCCTCTCCACTGGCCCCGGCCGGCCGGGGCTTTGCTGGGGCTCCTGTCTGGGGGTGGGGTGCCCTTGGGGCCTCGGATCCCTGGGGCCTGGGACTGGATCCGCTTCGGGGTGGGGCTGGGTGTTGTTCGGGGATTTTCGGGGTCGGTGCCGGTGCCTTCGCTACGATGCCGGTTCCTGGGCGGTGTTTCTTTCCTGTGCCGGTTCTGTGGTATCGGTTCGGGGAGGGGGGGAGCTGCGCGGCATGGTGGGGTGCGGGTCTTGGGTCCTGTTTTGGGCTCCGGTTTTTCCGCTCGCACTTCTCCTCTTGCCTATTTATTTTAATTGTAATTATTAATTAATTTATTTATTTACCTATTTTTTTTTTTTTTTTTTTTTATTCTCTTCCTCGGTGGGGGGGAGCGGTTGCGGGCGGGTCGGTGTCTGGTGTCCGCTGTCGCATTGTGGGGGCCCCTTTTTTTTTTTTTTTTTTTTTTTTTTTTCTCTTTTTTTCTTTGGGGGGTTTGGCATGTCTGTTTTCTCGGGGGGCAGGCGGGCCTGCTGGGCGGGGGTCCTGCTGGCGGCGCGCCGCTGGTGTGTGGGGGTCCGGGCGGCTCCGGCGGGGGTAGTGTTGGGGGGCCGGTCTGGGCGGGCTGGCTGCGCTGGCTGGGTATTCGGGTGGGTTTTCCCTCCTGGAGGCATGGCGGGGCTGCTCTGTTCCCGCTGATCGCGGCGGGTGGGGCTGCGGGGCGGGTGGGGGCCTGGGGTGGCTATGACCGGCGCGTGATGGGGGGCCGGGGCGGCGGAGCTGCTCTGGCCGCGTGTCGGGGCCTGGTGCGGGCTGCGGGGGGGGTGGCGGACGTGGCTGGGCTGCTTTGGCATCGTCCGGTGGGGGGGCGGCGCGGTTCGCTCCGCTCTGGCTTTGTGCTGCCCCTCGGGGCTGCTGGGGGGGGGTGGTTGCGCCGGCTGCGGTCTGCTCCTCTTGCGGTTTTGCGCCGGGCGGCTTTTCTGCTCTCGGGCTGATTCTGTGCGCGGTGTGTTTCGTTGCGCGCTGTTGGCATCGGTCTTGGTGGGGTGGGGCTGCGCTTTTGGCCGGGGGGGGCGTTTTGGGGGGGGTCCCGCGGCGCTCGTGGCCGGTTGGCGGCGGATGCGCATGGGCCCCGGCCGGGGGCGGGGCCGTCTTAGTGTTTTCCTGGGTGGTGCGGTCGCGGTGGGTGTTGCGGCCGGTCGCCGGGGCTTGGTGCGGGGGGGCGGGGCGTGTTTCGGTGCTCTGTGGGGCTGGGGCGTTTCGGTCGGCGCCGTGGGGGGGCTGGTGTTCGGCGCCCGGCCCTACTTCGGGGTGGCCGGCTGCCGGCGGGGCCCGCGGACTCGTCCCCGCGGCTCCCCGGGGCGCCGGCATGGCGGTGGCTTGGGGGCTTCCTCGTGGCTGTCTCTCCTCCTGCCTTGGTGGGGTCTGGTTTCCGGGGCTGGCCCCGCCTTGGTGCCTTCGCTTCTGGGGTCCCCTTGGGCGCCTGGGGCTTTGGGTCTCCCGGCGCTGGACTCAGTGCTCTGGGGGGTGTGCCTCTCCGGCTCTCCACAACCACCATTGAGCATTTTTTTCTATGGTTAAAACTTTACATGCACAAGTTCACCCTCACAAACAACTACAGGTGCTAGGCTTCAGGTACTTAGAGATTCACTTCCAAACAGAAACCCCACATTCATATCTTCAGGTAACACAGAGTACATGTCAGACTTAATAATATTACGTTAGCGATAGTTTCAAGGTGTTTGCTTTATTGTATATCTCGTACCATGTTTTTTGGTTGTGCTGTTCTTTTTTCTTTTTTTTTTTTTTTTCTCCATCTCATTACAGGTGTTGAAGCAGACTGAAAATGTTTTGTCATTGTCTCCTTCCTATCTCCTCTTTCTTTCATCTTTTGTCCTTTTTTTTTCTTTTTCCTTCTTCTTCTTCTGTTTTTCTGCTCTACTTACATTGCAGTGTCCATATGAACTGTAAAACTCCTTGCATAATTATAATAAAGCAATTTATATACATGAAACAAGTGGAGCGGTATGGCAATTGCGATACCGCTACACTTGTGAAAGTAAAATCTGTTGGGCTCCTTTTGGCATCAAGACAATTATTCTTATTGCCACCTTGCCAGACAGGACACTGTAAAAAAAAAAAAAAAAAAGAAATAATCTGGCTCTGATGACTGGTCAGAAGGCAGGTTAAATAGAGAATAAAGCAGGTGGATAAGATAAGCAGGTGACGAGAACCGGGCGGAACTAATCAAAGCAGACATCAGCACCAAGATCATGACATCATTTGTTTGCAGACATAGCTTATTCCGGAAACAAACCAGATTCCTTCTCAAGGTTTATTCATCACATGTTACTATTTGATCAAAGTGTCTGTAGTGCGATAGACTGGCGACCTGTCCAGGGTAATCCCGCCTCTTGCCCATTGGCAGCGGAGATAGGCACCAGCATCACCCGTCACCCCACTTGGGACAAGCGTGTTTGAAAAAGGATGGAAAGTGTCTGTAATTTGTTTTGACTCTGACTACTTTCCTTTATTAAGTAAAGAGAACACACTGTGCCCAAAGCAGAACAGGGCTGATTACCATGAACTGTTCTCTCATTGCAGAGATAAAAATAAAGTGTCGACTGAGTGAAATCCGTCGACTACATAGTTGAATATTTTTTTCCCACTGCACGCTTCATTCAAACAAAGCAACTAAATCAATAAAAGCTGTTTTTTTTTTCATCATAGAAAAATGTTGAATAAAATGAAAGGAATTAGATCTGAACACTTTTTAAAATGAAAAGGTTTTCTTTAATTGAAGGGAGGACGTTAGCCTGAATAATTAAATCCCAAAAACATATTTTCTACAAAAAAATGATATATCACCCCTCTACAAACAGGTATCCATTTGATGGGAATTTTATATTTTTTTTAAATATCCCATCAGCAGGAACATGCAAACGGAGGATTAGTGTGTAGGGTTATATTAAGATTGATCACCTCCTAAAGAAAATCTAATCTGTCTTTACGTTTATTAAACATGGAAGGTTCAGAACATCCATATCAGGCCCAGTCAGGGACCCATGGGCCCCTCAGAGCCCATGGGTCCCTGACTGGGCCTCTCTATGAAACCTGTCTGGGTCCACCTCTGTAGCCATCCTTCACAGAGTGGGAGCTATTCATCCATCCATCCATTATCTGACATGCTTGTCCTGAGTGGGGTAACGAAGGGTGCTGGTGCCCCTCCACAGTCAATGGGCGAGAGGCAGGGTCCACCCCAGACAGAGGGGAGGGTTCCACCCTGGACAGAGGGGAGGGTTCCACCCTGTACAGAGGGGAGGGTTCCTCTCATGAAACGAGGACAGAAGGACCCACTATTCAGGAGAGACAGTCAGTAGGAAAGTTCAAAGATTTATTAAAATAAAAACAAAACAAAGCGGAGCTGTGGCTCGCGGACACTGCAGGCGGGGGGCGGGGCACCGCCCAATCTCAGACACTCTGGGTGAGAAACACAGGTAAGTGACCACGATCAACTGATAGAAGATTAACTGTGTTGGTCACTTGCCTGGTTTAACAGTCCAGACCACGAGTGTCCCCAGTGCTGCAGTCCCAGAGGTGATGGTGGAAGCTGATCCTGGTGAGGGATCCAGAACAGACAGGAACAGACAGAAACAGGCAGGATCCAGATCAGGCAGGAACAGAAACAGGGGGCAGGAACAGAAACAGGGGGCAGGATCCAGACTTCCAGGCATCCACAGGCTCCCAGGAGGGTTCAGAGTCTGACTGGGACCAGAAGTATGACCAGTTGGTCACGCACAGGAGCAGACAGGATCAGGTGCAGACAGGCAGGCTCAGTGGAAGAGGGTAGCTGAGACAGGACATGGAACCGGAATTTGAAGCAGGACTTTAAACTGGTCTCCTCCCTGGAGCCAGGCTTACTTTGATAAAAACTGAACCTCCCCACATATAGAGCCAAAAACCCAGAGGACTCTGCGGGGAGGAACAGTGGACGATCAGGAGACGAGACAAACACAAAAACCCTCTTTCCACTGGCAGCTAGGATCCAGGACATGAACCAAATAAAAACTGAACAGAAAGACTGAGAAAGACAAGTAATGATCTGGCACTGAATGCTCAGGCTGAACTGAATATAAACCAGAGGAAACAGGTGAGAGGAATAAATTATAATTGAGGCAGGGAGAGGAATTACTAATTAGGGAGGAGCAAACAGGCCAGATCATAACAGTTCCACCCTGGACAGAGAGGAGGGTTCCAACCTGGACAGAGGGGAGGGGTCCACCCTGGACAGAGAGGAGGGTTCCAACCTGGACAGAGGGGAGGGGTCCACCCTGGACAGAGAGGAGGGTTCCAACCTGGACAGAGGGGAGGGGTCCACCCTGGACAGAGAGGAGGGGTCCACCCTGGACAGAGAGGAGGGTTCCACCCTGGACAGAGAGGAGGGGTCCACCCTGGACAGAGGGGAGGGGTCCACCCTGGACAGAGAGGAGGGTTCCACCCTGGACAGAGAGGAGGGGTCCACCCTGGACAGAGGGGAGGGGTCCACCCTGGACAGAGAGGAGGGTTCCAACCTGGACAGAGGGGAGGGGTCCACCCTGGACAGAGAGGAGGGTTCCAACCTGGACAGAGGGGAGGGGTCCACCCTGGACAGAGAGGAGGGTTCCAACCTGGACAGAGGGGAGGGGTCCACCCTGGACAGAGAGGAGGGGTCCACCCTGGACAGAGAGGAGGGTTCCACCCTGGACAGAGAGGAGGGGTCCACCCTGGACAGAGGGGAGGGGTCCACCCTGGACAGAGAGGAGGGGTCCACCCTGGACAGAGAGGAGGGTTCCACCCTGGACAGAGAGGAGGGGTCCACCCTGGACAGAGGGGAGGGGTCCACCCTGGACAGAGAGGAGGGTTCCACCCTGGACAGAGGGGAGGGGTCCACCCTGGACAGAGAGGAGGGGTCCACCCTGGACAGAGAGGAGGGTTCCAACCTGGACAGAGGGGAGAGGTCCACCCTGGACAGAGAGGAGGGGTCCACCCTGGACAGAGAGGAGGGTTCCACCCTGGACAGAGAGGAGGGGTCCACCCTGGACAGAGGGGAGGGGTCCACCCTGGACAGAGGGGAGGGGTCCACCCTGGACAGAGAGGAGGGTTCCACCCTGGACAGAGAGGAGGGGTCCACCCTGGACAGAGAGGAGGGGTCCACCCTGGACAGAGAGGAGGGTTCCAACCTGGACAGAGGGGAGGGGTCCACCCTGGACAGAGAGGAGGGGTCCACCCTGGACAGAGAGGAGGGTTCCACCCTGGACAGAGGGGAGGGGTCCACCCTGGACAGAGGGGAGGGGTCCACCCTGGACAGAGGGGAGGGGTCCACCCTGGACAGAGGGGAGGGGTCCACCCTGGACAGAGAGGAGGGGTCCACCCTGGACAGAGGGGAGGGTTCCACCCTGGACAGAGAGGAGGGTTCCACCCTGGACAGAGGGGAGGGGTCCACCCTGGACAGAGGGGAGGGGTCCACCCTGGACAGAGAGGAGGGTTCCACCCTGGACAGAGGGGAGGGGTCCACCCTGGACAGAGAGGAGGGGTCCACCCTGGACAGAGAGGAGGGGTCTATCCTGGACAGAGAGGAGGGGTCCACCCTGGACAGACGGGAGGGGTCCACCCTGGACAGAGAGGAGGGGTCTATCCTGGACAGAGAGGCGGGGTCCTCCCTGGACAGAGAGGGGGGGTCCACCATGGACAGAGAGGAGGGGTCCACCCTGGACAGAGAGGCGGGGTCCACCATGGACATAGAGGAGGGGTCCACCCTGGACAGAGAGGCGGGGTCCTCCCTGGACAGAGAGGCGGGGTCCACCATGGACAGAGAGGAGGGGTCTACCCTGGACAGAGAGGCGGGGTCCACCATGGACATAGAGGAGGGGTCCACCCTGGACAGAGAGGCGGGGTCCACCATGGACAGAGAGGCGGGGTCCACCATGGACAGAGAGGAGGGGTCCACCCTGGACAGAGAGGAGGGGTCCACCCTGGACAGAGAGGCGGGGTCCACCCTGGACAGAGAGGCGGGGTCCACCCTGGACAGAGGGGAGGGGTCCACCCTGGACAGAGAGGCGGGGTCCACCATGGACAGAGAGGCGGGGTCCACCATGGACAGAGAGGAGGGTTCCACCCTGGACAGAGGGGAGGGGTCCACCCTGGACAGAGAGGCGGGGTCCACCATGGACAGAGAGGAGGGTTACACCCTGGACAGGTCTCCAGTCCATTGCAGGGCAAGACAGAGACAAACAGGACAAACAGCCATTCACACACACACTCATACCTAAGGAGAATATAGCCAAGTCAATTAACCTTCCAGTCCTGTTTTTGGACTGTGGGAGGAAGCCGCAGTACCCGGAGAGAACCCACGCATCCTCAGGGAGAACATGTTAACTCCATGCAGAAAGACTCCAGCAGTGCTACCCACTGCGCCACTGAGCAGCCCTGGAGCTATTCAATGAAACATTATAGATGGTGTCCTTATTGCAGTGCGGGGCACAGCCCCCATGGGGGAGGACACCTTAGAAATTTGTAGAACGACAAACTTTGTGAGACAAAATCTATTTATGGAAAAATTTGTGCAATTATTCAGTAAAATAAAGGCTTACATTTCAAAAAACGTTCCAGGTCAGAGCTTCATGTTGACAGATATTCATGACATTCCCCAACCTGTGAATCAGAGCAGCTTTGAGATCGCTTCCACCGACCTCCAGCACCAGTGGGGGACAGGTTTATCTGATCCAGCTCTCCACCATCATGACTCCTCAGCTCAGCCTCCTCCTCCTTCTCCTATCGGACACCAGAAACCAGGAGGAGACTGCAGGGAGAGCGCTGCTCTGCCGGGCCACCAGGAGGGGTCGGTGCTGGTCAATATAACCAGCAGGGATCCCCATGATCCTGCCAGAGACTCTGGCAGTTCCAGATGAGACCCAACAGGACAACCAGAACCAGGTAGAACTTAATTGACCAGAAGTGATTGATGAGAAGAACCTGGACAGAGCGGACCCAAACAGATAAAACAGAAATGGTTCTAGAACCTGCTTCAAACAGAACCTCCTCTGTTCTTTGTTGTTCTGTAAAGAAGCTGCAGGAAGCAGGCGGGTTAAGCTTCCTTCTCTGTCATAAAACACCAACAAAGTGAGAAGTTTGTGGTTAAATGATGACGAATCGTTTGAATCTGGATCCAATCATCAGTTTCTGCTCCGGCTTTAGCTTCGACATTAAAACCAGACTTTAGTTCCCTGAATCTGCTGCCTGCTCTCTGAGTTCTGAGGTTATCAAACACGTGTCACGTGATCAGCTGCTTGTGTGTAGCTCCCAGCAGTGACTCTGTCAGGGCGTCGACAGCCAGACCAACCCCCTCTCCCACTGACACACCCAGCGCTGACTCAGTCTGCAACCCTACACCGGCTAACTGCTGGCCACAAAGCCTCGGAGCTCACAGCAGCTGGATTCCACCCGGCAGAAAGTTCCGGACTTTTCTCAGGATGAAGTTTTATCTGAGGATCCTTTCCCTCCTTCTGCTCCTCGCTGCAGCGCTGACGCAGGATGGTGAGTTGCTGGTTTCCACAGCAAGGCTGTTCAGGTAGGGAGGGGCAGCGGAGGCAGCCCTGATGTTCCTTCAGCCGCGGTTGGCATACAGTGGGCCGGACCATGACAATGACACAGCGTTACCATGGTAACATGCAGAAGAGTCAGGGTAGAGCTGTTTCTAACGGGCTGTAGATGGAGCAGATCCAGGAGACCTTCAGCAGGGCCCAGGAGAGGGTCCTGGTTCCCCACAGGCCTTTAC
This sequence comes from Cyprinodon tularosa, assembly GCF_016077235.1. Lineage (NCBI taxonomy): Eukaryota > Metazoa > Chordata > Actinopteri > Cyprinodontiformes > Cyprinodontidae > Cyprinodon > Cyprinodon tularosa. The sequence continues at coordinate 15,991 of NW_024038344.1, forward strand.
TTCAGCTCAGGTCTTAGTCTCTGATCTCCTCAGACATGAAGTCCTCACTGGACCATGTCCTCCAACTGGAGGACGTCTGTGGAGGCGTTTGGCTGGGCTATTCCTGGGCACCAGCGACCTACTGAGAGGAACCACGGGCTGTTTTTGTTTTTTGGTGAAATAGCTGCCCGGCTCTGAGTGGTTCCAGCTAATCTGGACCAGATGAACCATCCCTGGATGTAGAAGTTTGTCTTCAGCTTTGAAAACATTCCAGAGGATCTAGAAAACCTGCGTTAGAGAGGAGAACCCAAAGTGGTGATGAAGGGCCACAGAGAGTCATGCTGGGATAGACCCCAAACAGAACCTCCCTCCCAGCAGAGCTGATGCCTTCAGGCGGACGGCTGGAATGGAGGAGGCCTCCTGAGGAACCTTCGGCTCAGAGAGATCCCATGATAGATGATGACTCATCCTCTTTGCTCCGTAGACAGAAGTATAGCGCTCAGTTTCCGCTTTGGATCCGTGTAGCAGAACCCAGACAGGAATCCGCTCCTTCTGGGACGTGAGGAGACCCACAGGCTAATGGGTTCCTGTGCAAAAGATGAGGAGCATGTTGTCGGGCCTGGGATCTAAAGGAGCGTTCCAGGAACCACCAGCAGCTCAGATGGTCAGAGAGAAACTAGAACCCGTTGGTGGTTGGTCCAACCGCGGAGAAGAAGAGGTGACCAGTCTTAGACCAGGCCCGGTCAGAGAGCAGATGTTCAGCAATGAGAGGTCAGCTTAGAGAGAAGGGAACTGAGCAGCGGGTGAGGGGCAGGTCCTCCGGTATCAGAAGGGTAAATAGAAAGGAAGAGCTGGAGGTATTAGTGGTAGAGGAGGTGATCTGAGGTCATAGGCTTTTATATTCCAATAATAAAGCTGGAAAAGTTAGAAGGTATTATTGAAAAGATGAGAATACGTTATTTGGTGTGGTACCTTTATGGGGGTGGACAAAAAACTGTATTTGAGAGTAAAAACATAAAATCATTTTCCAAACCTCAATGCATCTTTTATGGCTAAATGTTTTCTATCAAAAAAATTTCCTCAGTCTCAAATAACATCAGTCTTTCAGTCTGGTTATCTACAATACAATGATTTTCCCCTTTCAGTTCACTGTTTTTCTTTAATTTAATAAAAAGGTTTTCATAGAAGGGCATCTAAGTAACGATAAAAAAAGGCCACAAGGAATAAAGTTTGAACACATTCAGGAAACTAGCAACGGTCGAAATGTTCAACGTTTTTTTTCCCCAGCTAAGCATAAAAAAAGCCTCTTTAGAGATTTTAATTTCAATTTCTTTTATTTCTATAGCTCCAATTCACATCATGTCATCTCAGGTTTATAGATCCAGATCAACCAGTCAGATTGATTCAAAGTTTTCTATCTAAGGAAAACCAGCTGATTGCATCGACTCATTGACTCTTCAGCAATCCCTCACACTAAGCATGCTTGTAGCGACAGTGGAGAGGAAAAACTCCCTTTGAACAGGAAGAAACCTCCAGCAGAACCAGGCTCAGTGTGAGCGGCCATCTGCTGAGGCCCACTGGGGTTCAAGGAGACAGAAGCAGACATAGAAAGAGCAGCTGTAAAAGGCGGCCCTTTTTACATCCTTTAAACTCTGACAAGAAGTAAATTGTTTGAATTTTAGTGACTAAACTATGTAAAACAGATTAATAATCACAGAAATACCCTAAATGCCCTCTTCCAGTTGAATAGAGGGTCTAAATTGGTTTGTCTGTCTTATACCCCTTCCCCACTGTCTGAAAAACCGGTTTAAACCTACAGCAGTAGCACTTGTCTGGTCCTTGGATGGTTTTTGGATGTTTTTTGGCTGGTCCTTGGCTGGTCCTTGGCTGGTCCTTGGCTAGTCCTTGGCTGGTCCTTGGCTGGTCCTTGGCTAGTCCTTGGCTGGTCCTTGGCTGGTCCTTGGCTGGTCCTTGGCTGGTCCTTGGCTGGTCCTTGGCTAGTCCTTGGCTGGTCCTTGGCTGGTCCTTGGCTAGTCCTTGGCTGGTCCTTGGCTGGTCCTTGGCTAGTCCTTGGCTGGTCCTTGGCTAGTCCTTGGCTGGTCCTTGGCTGGTCCTTGGCTGGTCCTTGGCTAGTCCTTGGCTGGTCCTTGGCTGGTCCTTGGCTGGTCCTTGGCTGGTCCTTGGCTAGTCCTTGGCTGGTCCTTGGCTAGTCCTTGGCTGGTCCTTGGCTGGTCCTTGGCTAGTCCTTGGCTGGTCCTTGGCTGGTCCTTGGCTAGTCCTTGGCTGGTCCTTGGCTGGTCCTTGGCTGGTCCTTGGCTGGTCCTTGGTTGGTCCTTGGCTGGTCCTTGGATGGTTTTTGGATGTTTTTTGGCTGGTCCTTGGCTGGTCCTTGGCTGGTCCTTGGTTGGTCCTTGGCTGGTCCTTGGATGGTTTTTGGATGTTTTTTGGCTGGTCCTTGGCTGGTCCTTGGCTAGTCCTTGGCTGGTCCTTGGTTGGTCCTTGGCTGGTCCCCTACAATTCCTTTTTAAACATCAACTTTTGCACTAAAGTATTCTTTCTGTCATTATTTGTGGAGATTAGGACCTAAAGAGAAGCGCCATCTCCTGGTCAGACCCTGTAATTCAGTAAAAGGGTGGAGTCAGAGGAAAAAAATAGGCAAGGCAGGGTCACTCCGATGGCTGGAAGTTTGACTGGGAAGGGCCAGTCACAAGGGAGTGGCGGCCTTTATGGGAGTGTGAGTTCAATCCCCTACTCCCACAGCCTGCCAATCTGGGTCCCTGAGCAGGACCCTTAACCCCACACTGCTCTCTGGGCACTGCACAATGGCAGCCCACTGCTCCCCAAAGGGGATGGGTTAAATGCAGGGAAGTAATTTCCCTCTGGGATTATTAGAGTATATATAAAAAGTTCTGATTTCCTCTTTTTATGTAACCTGAGGCCGGTTCCTAGTGCAGCCCCAGTTTTTCACCAGTGGACTCTATCAGAACCGGCAGAACCGGCTCAGTTAAGCCAAGGCTTCCAGCTGAAAATAGCCTGAGCTCAGAAACACTAGCAGATGCCTCTTTGCTCTCAGTGTGACTCATTCTATGTTTAGTGTGTCTGTGTGTGGCTCACTGCAGCCATGGTAACCGGGCCAAACACTGTAGGGCTCCTTTCTGCACTGTAACCAGGCACAGCTCTACTCAGGTCTACCCCCTCTGGGTCGGCAGGACCGGGTTTTATCATTCCTAAAGTCTACCTACCAGAAGTTTTCATCAGTGGCGCCTTTAGAAATGTTTCACTAAAAAGATGGGGTCACTAAAAATATTGGGGCCGCCACTGAAACTAAAGCCAGAATTCCAGGGTTTGAATCACCTATTGTGGTAAACCTGCCTGTACAAATCATCAGACTTCAGTAAACACCTACTCATACTCATACTCATACTCACTTTTGGTTTATTGTGTGATTTTTAATGTTATGTTTCTTGTTGTGCAGAATGGGATGAAATGCTAAACTGATGCTACTATAATTTACACTGGCCAGTGGGGTGGCCAGTGGGTGGCCAGTGGGGTGACCAGTGAGGTGGCCAGTGGGGTGGCCGGTGAATTGGCCAGTGTGGTGACCAATGAGGTGGCCAGTGAGGTGGCTAGGGCATTGCACAGTTTGACCGTGGCCACACCCTGGTGGCGACAGGTCTTCATACTCTCTAAACATTTTGTTATGATGTCATGCCATTGTCCGAGACTCTTGATGCACTTCTACCAAACCATTAGGAAGCTAATAGACAATATGGATGAATTCTCAATAACAAACCTCTGTATTAATATGCTGACGTTCAGCAGATGTGTTTTCTGTCACTGGTTCTGTAGGTAGAACCGCTCCTTCCACTGCCGGACTCTAACTATGTCTTTTTCCTGCAGGGTTTAACCTGGAAGATGCTCTGTTCGATGGTGAGAGATTCACTCCAGCTGATCACAGCATTTGTCTAAATTAAATCTCAAGCACAGAGTCCTCTCACTCCTTCTCTTTGGTTTAGATCCCACCCCGGCACCCCCCAAAAAGCAGCCGGTAACACCGAAGAGGCCTGGAAGTGATGGTTTGTATCAAAACACACACCTTCATCTGGTTTTCCTGATCATGGCCCATTTTGGGGAAGTTCCTTTTTTCCTGGAGGAACTATGAGGTGCTGCCAATTATGCAGCTTGGTCACAGGAACCAGTAACTCAGCAGTTCTGCCTGGGATCTGCACTGGGAGGACAGGGTTTGCTTAGAGGCTTTCCTTTAGAGTCCAAATCAGAGAGGTTTAAGCCCTCCTTGATGGTGTCAGCCGCTGGTATAGATGATGCTGGGTATGAACCTGAAGTCTTCTGAGGGTAGATCTCCTCCGGCTGCAGGAGCTACAGAGTAGAAACAACTGAGAAGCACTGGGGGGAAGTGAGACATCTAGAAACCACAAAACAAACCAGCCTCACTCCTCTGCACAGCGTGGCACAGATGTTGTCACGCAATGGTTTCCATGCCTCCCTTTTCATAAATAAAACAGTTTCCTGTAGCTGCAGAGCGTGGAGAGCTTGCTGTCTGATGATCTCTGATAGAAAGCAAAACCACAGGGGAAACGCTGAAATGCTCTCACCACTGGTTAGCGAATATTCTCCCTTAAGACATGAATATCAAGAATCAAGAATAATCTCCTCACTGGAAACGGGGACCTTGGAAATAACTAACAAAGCCGACAGACAGGACTCTAACAGAAGGCAAGCAATCAATGATCTGGCCCAGATAGCTGGAACTGAGCCCAATATAAAGGAGAACGAGCAGGTGGATGAGATGAGTGACAATTAGGAGGTGGACAGAGTTAAGCAGGTGAAAGGTATGAATAATTACGGTGAGCTATCAGGGCAGATCATGACAGGCAGAGCTGAGACACAAACAGCTATGTTGGCAGGTATCAAATAATCAACTACGCCCCTATCTCCAAAACAAACGTCCACCACTAGAGCTTGGTTCTCCAACTTTATCCCTATTTAAGCCTCTTAATAACAAGCGCTGGTGAAGATTCTCAGTCATCCAGGTCATAGTCATTCCAAAAAAACAAAAAACAACTGGACTTTGTTTCCAAGCTTAAAAACTTTTTTGGACAAAGAAGACAGGTGGTTTGAGAGGGGTATGAAGGAAGCCATTTTTGTTAAGAAAGAAAAAACAACATTAAATAGAGGGGGTGGACTCAGACTTCAGGTTTCTGGTATTACAGGCTAACAAAGAAACCAAACAACCCATATTGCAAAGGGGTGGACCCTTTCGTCAGGTTCGATTTGCCTGTTTCTAAACCAAAACCAGGCTTCGTTTGGTCCACTCTTTAAAGCCCCAAACTCAACGCCACTTCTGATATTTTGATTTGAAAAAGCATCCTGGATGGGAAGCAAAACGTCTTCAAACTTAATAACCAGCATTATAATAACTCAAGCAGCAGCCATCAGGATGAACATGTATGCAGCACGGGGTCCCTTAGCCACTGCCTGTCCCGTTTCCAGGACAGGCAGTCGGGTGATGCTAAGGTCCATGGTCCCCCTCACCCTCCTGCAGTTTTTATTTCTAAAATCCCTGGCGGCTCCATGTCTCCACCCAGGGGCCGTTCTGGTTTCGTACCTTATCCTTACAGCTGATTATCACCTTTGAACCAATCTGAATGACCTGGTCGAATGTTGTGGAGTTACGAAGCCGAGACAGAGGCATTTCTTGCAAGAAAAAAGCTTCAAATTTATTTAAAGTCCTCAGATGGAGAGATAGGGCTCTGACTGAGGCAACCCACCCCCTGCATAAAGAACTTTCTCACACTTGAACATTTGTAGGAAAAACAACTCGAGTTCATCAAGGCCGTTCACTGTTCGGTTAATATATATCTTCAACAAGTTCTGGCGACACTGGTAGGATGGAGTCATATTTCTCTGCTCCAAACTGGGAGCTATAGTTGACCTGTGGGTAGCTAGCTGATCAGGTGTTTTCTGCTGCAGGTGGCTTTGGACTAGATTTGGAGAACGCTTTGGGACCAGGTAGGACGGAAACCACCCAGAAGATAAAAGTATTCATTCCTGCATGTCATCCTGGTTGAAGGTGTTGAGAGTAACCATGTTGGTGGTTCTGTTTGAAACATAGCTTTGGTTGAAGGAGAGCCATTTTTGTCAAACAGATTAGGTCCAGGATTGGTTCCCTTCAGGTTTTCCTTTGGATGCGGAGTAGACATCATTGTTTGTCTTGGAGATTACAAGTCTGAATAAAAGTTGCACTTTTGCTAAAAGTGCTAAACTAACGTGTATGAATCTAGCACCTCTGATGAAGCTGTTACACTCCTTACCAGTTGGTGGCAGTAATGCAGCCGAATGTTGTTCACCAACTACCATTGAAACGAGGGGAACTGGAGAACTCTATTCAGGGTAGGAAAGGACGTCCGAACTGCGGGGCCAAGTCCACTGACCCTTTACCGTACAGTTCTCATTAGAGGGCGGGCACATGTGTTAATGGCCCGTGGTCAAATTGAGACTACAGCCTTTGAGAAAAGAACTACAAAAATTCCCCAATATAGAGAACTCCAAAATCCAAAGATATGAAGTTATGAGCAACAAATGATGGATTGTTGTTGACCTCCTGTCAAGCAAAGCATTGCAGGTGACCCTGTAGCTCTGGACATGAGTGGTCCCTATCCTAACCATAGTGGGGTCTGCTTACTACCTATCAGCACTCATCACGGCATTGACCTGTTGATGCTTCTACCGCCGTCAGTCAGGTGTCTTTGCTGAGGGATTTGTAGCCTTTTCCATCCTCTTCTTGCCCTTTAATGGCGGTTGGCGAACAGCGTTCAGGTGCACTACCGCCATTAAGATATGTTAGCACTCTATCAGTCGTGTACGGTCTTAATTTGTATTTGTACTTCTGGAAAGTTGCATCTCTTGTGTTTATAATTTCAAAACTCACCAATGAAAACCTGATGTCATGTGTTTTAATGACATAACTTATTAACTTACGGTTACGATTTCACAAACCTATACAAACATTGCTACTGTCAGTCATCTTGGGCTGTACACAGAGACACCAGTGAGTTAGCGATCTAGATACTGGCCCAGTTCTGTCTACTGTTTGGGCTTGTGAAGATGTCTGACCATGGCAGAGAACCGGTATGGGCTCATCTTTTTGATGACCTGGTTTTGGTGTGCAGAAGTTCTGGTCCAAACAAAGCTCTACATAGAAACAGGTCATCCACTTTCTCTACTTTCTACCACATCCCAAACATCTAAAGATTCCTCTGTTTGTAAACTGCATTAAACCTGTCTCCCAGTCTCACTGGTTCTGTTGGTCTGTCTTAAACTGGATCAGACTCAGTTAGGTTCTAGTTCTATTAAGGTTGGTCAAACTGTTTTAAAACTCTCTAGGCTGATTTAATTAGCTTTTATTCAGTAGGAGGGCATATATCTCCTCGCCAGAGTCTTGAGTAGTCCAGAAATAGTTGCGGACAATACCGTATTTTCACGACCATAAGGCGCACCGTACTAAAAGGCGCAGTCTCAGTTGTGTGTCCCATTTCTGTATTTAACACACACATAAGGCGCACCGGACTATAGGGCGCGTTTTTTATACACAAGGTACATGTCCTCTACTACCTTTAAATACCTCTACTGCGTATTTAAAAATACAGCGGGGGCAAAACTGAGTATGACTGTGCTTTATTCATGTATTTATTACAAAGCATTAATCAAACCTGGGAGCTGGCCGTGAGACAGACACATCGCAGATGACACAGCGCTGTGATCGCTCCTAAATTAACTTAAAATCCTGAAACCTGCCGACGGAATTTGTTCGCTTTTATTACCGGTATCCTGGTGCCTGCAGTTTAAATTATTTAGATGAAAAACACCTGCCAGCAGCCGGTGAACCCGGAGGCTGCCCGGCCTAGAGGCTGCTGATGAAGGGATTTCTGCTGTCGGTGCACCGCTGGTATGTCGGGGTCTGAGTGCCTCCGACAGAAATAGATAATCTGGATGAACTGACTGCAATTATTAAGTTTTCAGGTGGCCTTTCTCACTTAAAAACATATTAAAACTACTTTATTCCCACTGATCACAGCAAATATAGCTGCAAGATTTAGATTATTTAGATGAAAAAACACCTGCCAGCCGCCGCGGTGAAGAGGAGGAGACCCGCCCAGAGGCTGCTGTTGAATTAAGTTTTCAGGTAGAAAAATAGAGCGGGAGCAAAACTGAGTATGATTGTGTTTTATTCATGTATTTATTAAAAAGTATTAATCAAACCCATCAAAGTCATCATCCTCTGTTTCTGAATTAAACAGCTGCGCTAAATCAGACATGCCAGTTTCCCCTTCTTCGCTGTCAGAGTCACTTTCCGTGCAGCGCGGCTCCTCAGAAATAATGCCGGCTTTTGCAAAAGCTTGAACAACAGAGCCAGCAGACACGTTAGTCCAAGCATCCACAATCCATCCGCTAAAGGTGGCGTAACTTGCCCGGCGCTGCCTTCCACTTATCCTGAAACTGTGGTCTCCGTCTGTCATCCATCGCTCCCACGCCGCTCGCAGCCTTACTTTGAACGGCCGCTTCACACCGATGTCCGGCGGTTGAAGTTCCTTTGTCAGACCCCCCGGGATAACGGCGAGCACAGCGTTCATTTGATTCACCTTTTTTTTCACATCGGCTGTGAGATGGGCACGTAGCGATGGTGATGCGTGGAAAAAAACACCTAGTCTTCTCACATACACCTGCCTCAGCCACGCTTTCATCATCTCCTCATCTATCCAGCCTTTTTCATTTAATATCATATGTCATCAGAGCGCTGTGTCTGTCTCGCTGTCAGCTCCCAGATCAGCTTCTCTGATTGGTTGATGCGGCGCGTCCAGCAGCAAAACTTCAATTTTTCCATGTCGAGCAGCAGCAGCGCGTTGGCAGATGCTTAAACGCTCCCGACGTGCTGCACCAAAACGCGCTGCGGGACCTTTTGCTGCGCCTATACGCGCGTCAACCATTGACTTTGCATGTAAACTCGCTGCTTCTGCTGCACCTGCTGGGTCCGGTTCACACCGATGTCGAGCGGTTGAACAGCGAGCACAGGGTTAATTTGTTTCCCCATGTTTTTCACATCAGCTGAGAGATGGGCACGCATGGAGTTACATATTAACAGCGATGGTGATGAGTGGAAAAAAAACACCTGGTCTCCTTACATTCAGCCACTCTTTCATCATCTCCTCAATGAGGTGGTCTCAAAAGTCGCAGTTACAACACACATAAGGCGCACCGCACCATAGGGCGCACCGCACATTTTGAGGAAAAAAAAAGACGTTTAAGTGCGCCTTATAGTCGTGAAAATACGGTAGTTGTCCCAATGTAGTCCAATAAAAGACGTTGAAACGTTTTCAACGTCTTTCCAACAATCTGAAAATTACAGCTTTTTACCTTTCACTTTCCAAGCAAATGTAGACGTTTCTTGGACGTAAATCATTTTGAATCAATTCTTGCTCAGTGGGATTCATGAATGGATAAAAAGCTTTCTCTGATACTGATGAAGGGTCTGGTCCTGTGTTTGCAGATCCCGCTCCAGAACCGAAGAAACCTGCAGATAAACCTAGGAGCGGAGGTGAGTGAGCAGATGGTCTGGCTGTCGACCTTCTAGCAGACATTTTTGCTCAAATCCAACAAAGCAAAGACCAAAGCACCACTCAGGAAGAAGCATGCTGATGTGGGAGGCCCAACCAGAGGCTGTGATGGACACTGAAGTTCTCTGTGTCACTGATGTCTTCCAGGAGGAGGAACCTTCGGTGACAACGACCTGTTTGATGTCAGCAATGGAGACTACAAGCCCGACGAAGGACGCTCTGGAGGTGAGACCCCTTTCTGACTCAGATCTGAGTGTTGCTGCACAGTGGTTTGAGCATATCTCCAGTCGAAGGACCAGTAGCTGCTGGTTCTGGTCATCAGTAGCTAGTCCTGTGGCCCTCCTGGTGGTTCCCTGTTAAGTGCTTGTTATCCTTTAGCAGCCATGTGTGGTTTGTCGCAGGTATAACGCAGATATGTTTGATCTATGCCCAATATTGAAGTGTGGTCTGCGCTATGTTAATCCACGCCACAACTCAAGAGGGACTAGCCCACCCACAATCCTGGAACAAGCCAGGTGCCCTGTTGTGTTGGTTTGACGAGCTTGTTCGCCATCTACAACCCCTCATGCAACTCCGGACAACACGCAGTTCACCCGTGAGTGTTCCCCAAAGACTGCGTGGTGCTGTGTGTTGCACACCAACAGACTAAAAACTAGCATCCTGCACAATGTCTGGGATAGTGTCCGCTGTGTGGCAGGCATTGTGGACGACTCTACGGCCAGAGGTTCTGCCAGGTACCAAACAGGAAATACGCATAGTTAGAGCGGATGTAGAATTGACCAATCAGAGGCCTCCTGTCTGCAGCACTGTCTGCGGTCACATACAATTTTGGGGAGGTGAAACAGAGTGTCTGCTGAAGGGGGGGGGGGCATATCTGCGTTAAAAGCGACACACACACGTTTCTGAACTAAACCAGGCTTTACTGGGAACCACCTGGTCCAGTTCTGGCCTTTTTTCCATTCCTGTAGCTTGTTGTTAACATGGACTAAACTTCCCCTCCTCTGGTTTTCCCAACTTGGAGGACTTGGTTGTTTTTCCACCAAGGAAACAGCGGAGGGGGGGGGGGGGGGGGGACTACAGAACTTTTATGGAAATGAAAACCAGATGTCTGTTTGGCTTTTTATCCTGTGTTGGACATTTTTAAAGTAGTTCCATTCCTACTTGAACAGACCAACATGAGGTGGTGCCATAACCCTGAGGTAAATAAGAATCTCAAGTGACCCTAAATAAACATAGGGTCGGCTTATCGGACTGATGTGCCACAAATAATCATGCTGGGGGTCAGAGCTTGCTGTAAAGTAAACATCTACTCTCTTTACCGGCTCACCCAGGAGGAGAGAGTCCTGTAAAGTATTACCACACCCCACTGAGTCCATGTTAGGGGAGGATCCACAGTTTCTTTTTGATTTCATAGCTTCATTCATTGGAATAAGTTTGGGTCGGACGGAAGCAGGAGGAATTCCCCCTGAGGAAAACCCAGATTGGTAATTTGAGACTCCGGCAGCAGAGCTCAGCGTTTTCACCCTACATTCCAGTTCTCCCAGAGTCCCCTCCCCCGCCAGACTGCAGCACAGCCTCTGGGCTCCTTCTGTCCCAGACAAGCAGTGGGAGGGGCTTTTTTCCTTTCTCAGCAAACTTAGATTTCCTAAAAGAAGATGTGAAACAGCTCTGCTCACAGTTTATTTGTTGCTCCTCCAAGTCTGCATCATTTGGAAGCTAAAACTCTCTAACCTGACTTCTTCTTCTTCTGCATGCAGGCCGTGCAAAGGACACCAGCTATGATAATCAAGGTAAGTTCCCGTGCCTTTGATAAGTTGACCCTTGACCCTGTCTACATAAAGTTCCATTTCTACATATCAAATTGCTCTAAAGAAAGGCGTTTAATACAAGTTTCAGCCTTAGGACTACATGCTAGCTTTCAGCTAGAACTACAGGGATACAAAAGTGCTTGTAAATTGATGCCCTTCAAACGCTCAGCATTAGAAGTGAACCATGCTGTGCAGAAGTGCCTTTAAAAGCATGATCTTATTCTAATGCCTGGTCTCATTGTTTCCCAAAAGGTCTGGGCTAACAGGACTGCCACTTTCTTAGCTTCTATGTTGAACCAATCTCATTTAACATGAATCACTGAAGCAATTTCTGGGTTAAGCGAAGCTGACTGACCTCTTTTCTGCTGTTTTTACAGGTGGAAATGATCAAGCTCAAGGTAAATCATCTCTTCTATGATATGTTCCTTTAAACTACCCATTAGAGCAGGAAGCAGTGGCTGCAAAGAGAAAGTCATTGTTCAATGGTGATCCTCTTATATAGGATGTCTAATCCTGAGACAGCGACTTAAACTGGAGCTAAGACTGGCTTGACCAGCAGACTTAGAACAGGACAGAGAGCATCAAGGTCTGGGGACCTGCAGGTCTGCATGGAGCTGAGGGAGGGAATCTGGCAGTCCAAGACTCGTCCTCCTGCACAAACACCAGGAGCAGGCGACACAGAGTCAGTTCAAGTGACCCCAGCAACACAAGCGGGACCCTCCCAGACACTCTGTCCCTCAACCATTATGGCTGACCCACTACCTAGTGGGAGCCAACCTGCAGCACAGAGACACCAGAAAGGCTGCTGGTCCTGGATGGCCCCAGAGAAAGGATCCTCTGTAACCTCTAAACTCAGCTGACATTCCAGCCAACAGCCATCTTTCCTTTAATTTTTTACCTCGCCGTTGTTCCTCCATGCATAAAGACATCTTAAATAACTGTAGAGGAAGCAGTCGTACCCACTCTCCCTCCATCCCTGACAACCTGGAGAAGATCAACACCTACAGCAAGAGTCTTTCTTTGGACTTCAGCTCTACGTTTATCTTGTTATCTCCTATAATAGAGACCACCTGGATGGTCCAGTTAACATCATCCCCCATCCTGGACATGGGTGCACCTCAGGGATGTGTCCTCAGTACCTTTCATTTTTGAATACTTACTCAGAGCTAATACCCCTCTCAGACCTCCAACACCATGGTCAGGTTCGTTGATGACTCTATGGGTGTTCTGATCTCTGGTGGTGAACAGTTGGCCTGCAGACAGGAGATCCAGTACCTCACACTATGGAGTCAGAAACAAGAAACCTCAGTGAGAGAGGAGCTTATTCTGGACTTCAGGAAACCTAGGTGCATCCAGCCCTAGAAACCCAGAGAGGTTTAGAGCTAAACCAGAGGGTTCCTAGGTGTCTGCTTGTCGACTGACCTCCTCTGGAACACATCATCATCTCACACCAGGAGAACCGGAAGAACCTGCAGCAGAACCCTTTACTTGATCCAAGCCCTCCACTCTGTCAGCCTTTATACCTGCAGACGCCAACAGAAAGCCAGAACCATTTCTACAGACTCCACATTCTGTTCCCTCCACTTCTAGGTGGAAAAAAGTTTCCAGACATTAAAACACAACTCCAGCCTGCTAGCAAACAGAACAGTCCAGTCATTCACCTTCTGAACACCAGCTAGAAAAAGGCCTTATAGCTGCCAACCTTTGGCTGCTGTGGTAGAGACACAGCTACTAAACAATCAGTGACAGAATTTTTTTTATTCTCTTTTATTCTGTCTTATTAGAGACCAACACAAACTAGAACAGAAGTGGGACATAATGGTTTCAATCTATAAACGTCTGTCATGAAGATGTAATTAGTCCCCCTCATAGTGACACCCTTCTTAGAGAACTCAATACGGTTGGAGGACTGACAAGAACTCCTGTTTGTAGTTCCAAACTGGACTTCCATACCCCCTACTGAAGCACAGGGGTGGCAGCATCATTCAGGGGTTGACAGATACTTTCCCTTCAATCTTAAACACCCAACCATTCTCCCTGCTTGTAACCTTTAGGGGAGGCTGCTGCCTATCCTCAGCAGTTCAAGGGGGGTGAGAGGGTGTAGATCCTGGACAGGTGGGCTGCCCATCATAGGTCAACACGGGCATGACCGTACTCAGCTTCAGTCTGTGGGCAAAGCTGGAAACAAGTCTCTGGTTTAGGTCTAAATCTCTGTGGGCTTAAACTGTAACACTTCACAATGAGTTCTCTCAATTCCAATTCTAGTTAAGCCACTAAAGGTTGCTGCAGATTGTTTGGAGGGGTGTGAATACTTCCCGCTTGTGAGCAAACATCTCCCAGGGAGTCAGTCTGCTACCTGACCTGACAGGCCGCTGTTGCTAGGGGAGTCCTGTCTGTATGTGAGCCTAGATCAGCAAGCTGTTCCTCCTAAAATTATGGTGCCCCTCCCTCAATAGCTATGACTTGAGAAAGACAGTCAGTTGGAGAAGGAAGAGGTTTTAACTACAGAACTGAGGCCCAGTTGTGATCACGGGTTCCTTCCTCAGACTTCCTAAGGAATGTTGACTGAACAAATGAGACCCAGACTGTCCCAAATCTTGATCCTGTCCACGTACCCACTGTAGAAGCTGGTTCTGGGGATGCGTCCGATCCGTGCGTCGTCATGGTGATCAGAGCGTGCAGGGGTGCTCCTCCTTCCTGCCTTTGTGTGTTTGAATTCTATGTGTGCTCAGTGAAGGGTCCCCTCTGGACCTAGAGCCATTTTCTGTTTCCTGTTCAGAGGAGGCTTCTGTTTCCCTCCTTGGCCCAACTTCATCATACCTCCACTCTAAGCACTGCCGTCGGTCATTGTCTGACTAAAACACAGGGACTGTGAGCGGGAGCTGTGCTGACTCATAGCATTCCCCGGGGATGGCGTTGCGTGAGGGCCATTCTGATGCAAGCCGTCCTGTGGATCATGCTGTCAGCTCTGGTTTGGTTTCTCTGGCTAAAACCCTGCTTCGATGTGTGTCGTTGCAGATCCAGACCTTCTGTGGGGCCAAATCCTGAAGATGCTAAATTCTAACATGCCAGAGGAGTTCTTTATGTGGATGTCGAACTTAAAGCAAGTTCTAGGCCCTCTGCTAGAGAAGGCCAAGGAGCTGTTGCAGGCTCTGCCATGAGCTCTTAGTTGGACCCGTGTTGTAGGCCAACAGAACCATCCCTTCTCTTTGGCTTTTTGATGCCCCTGCAGGGTTAAAAAGTGCTGACCTATCTCCAATGGGCAATGCTTTACTGAAACCAGGAGGTGGCTGCTTGGTGTAAAATATTTTCCTTTGGTTGGAACTCTGTTGTATTGCTCAGACTTACTGGAGTTTTAGGGTCTAAATGGGACTAACTTGGTCTTTTTGGGACTTGCTAAGCCTTACTGAGACACTGTAGGGCTAACTGGGATTATCTTAGCTAGGGTTTTTTTGGGACTTGCTAAGCCTTACTGAGATTTTCTGGGTCTTACTGGGACCAATTTAGATGGGTTTTTTTTTGACTCGATCAGACTTACAAGAACTTTGTGGGGGTTACTAGGACTAAGACCTTTGTTGGGACTTGCTCAGACTTACTGGGATTTTCTGGGTCTTACTGGGACCAATTTAGATGTTTGTTTGTTTTTTTGGGGACTTGATTAGACTTACTGGAACATTTGGGGTCGTAGTGGGACTAAGTTGGTCTTTTTGGGACTTGCTGAAATTTACTGGGACTTTCTGGGACTTATTGGGATTCATTAGGACTTACTGATACTCATGGTCCTTTTCCACTGGCTCTACAGCACCATACCATTTTTTTCTCTTTTTTAGCATGCACTGTTGGATTTTTGGCCCTACTCTAATCCTGACCCTACCTATTGCTGAGGACAGCTGAGAAAACTTGCTGCTGGTGCGGAATAATGTAAACGTATGAAGCTTGGAGGGGTGGATTAGAGTCACACCAACTTTAGTCGCTGTAAAAGCAGCAATACTGGGACT
Organism: Cyprinodon tularosa; assembly: GCF_016077235.1. Lineage (NCBI taxonomy): Eukaryota > Metazoa > Chordata > Actinopteri > Cyprinodontiformes > Cyprinodontidae > Cyprinodon > Cyprinodon tularosa. The sequence continues at coordinate 31,408 of NW_024038344.1, forward strand.
TACTGGGACGGGTCTGCTTTATTGACTCCATCACATTTTTCTATCTCTACTTTCAGGATATAAATCTTATAAACTTGTTTGAAGTCAGACTTTTTAATGGTTTTATTGTTGCCATGTTTTAACCTGTAAATAAAAAAAATAAAATAAAAATCTTTTTTGTCATATGTAGCTATGGACCTATCAGGTTCCAGTTCTAAATCTCAACTTCCTGATAAGTTGATTTAAGCCAATCCAGATGTTTTTAGGAACCAGACGATGGGTTACAGGATGTTATAGGCTGGGGGGGCTCCACCGGCCTCCCCGGGGTTGGTGTGTTGTGCAGCTAGTTGCATCGGGAACCTTTAGCTGGTTCCAGGTGATCCTACTGCTGATCAATCCGAACGTAGGCACCTGATGATGCTAACGCCGTCGCCTCTGCCTGCGCCGGGACTGTAACCCAACCATGCTGGGTAATTTAATGGATTCAGTTTGCTGATGATATATTTTATTCCTGAACTTCTTTGCTCCGCGATCCTCCGCTCACCTGGATTTCACACATATTCCGGTTGGATCACATTCCAAAGGCTAACGCTTGAGGGTTTAGAGTGACAGATCGACACGGTGAAGCAGAAGGAAGGTTCGGATACGCCTTCATTTAGCCTTCCGGGCTAAACATTCTGAGGGACCTCTGTCATCGCTTCTCCTGCTAGAAGGTGGACCTCCCCCAAAGGTTTCCCTCCAGGATTCCCCCCTTCAGCTCAATCCTGTCCGATCTGCTTTGTATCCCTCCTCATGCTGCTGCCACCACCATGCTCAACCCTTAACCTACACCAGAGCCTCCTCCCTGAGCCATCTGAGGGGTTCTCGGTCTCCACGATGAGGGTTTTCTTTGATGTTCTGGACTCTGGTGACTGAATAGGGGACAGCAGGTTATCGGGGGAGGATCTCACCGCCGACTGCTGCGGCTGGAATGGGTAGAGCCGGGAAAGACCCTTCAGCAAATCTCTGGACAGAGCAGAGGAGAGGAGTTTCTGTTCTGGCTAGGTTGCCATGGTAGCAGAGACAGACTTCCTATTTGCTGTGAGGAGGTACGCCCAGGGTTTTCACCTGGTTCTGCAGGATTCAGAACCTGAGCGGGTTTCTTTTTTTTACAGTGTCCTGTCTGGCGATGTGGCAATAAGAATAATTGTCTTGATGCCAAAAAGAGCCCAACAGATTTTAGTTTCACAAGTGGAGCAGTATGGCTATTGCCATATTGCTCCACTTGTTTCATGCATAGAATTTGCTTTATTATTATTATGCAGGGAGTTTTACAGTTTATATGGACACTGCAATGGAAGTAGAACAGAAGAGGAAAAACAGAAGAAAAAAGGAAAAAAAAGAGAAAAGATGAAAGAAAGAGATGATAGAAAGGAGACAATGACAAAACATTTTCAGTCTGCTTCATCACCTGCAACGAGATGTAAAAAGAACAGCAAAACCGAAAGACACGGTACGAGATATACAACAAAGCAACACCCTGAAACTATCGCTGAAGTAGTACCACCCAGTCTGACATGCACTCTATGTTACCTACGTCTATCAGAACCTGAGCGGGTTTCTGTGTGAGTGTGGGAAATCTGTAGAGCACATGCTTTGAGTTCCTCGGCAGTAAGTCATGCTGTAGGCAGGCATCCAGCTCATCTCTCTTGTGGAGGCAACTCCCTTTTTAGCACAGAGCCTCGTCACAAGACCCGCGGGGCCTCAGGGCGGGTCGGCACACCAGCCAGGGCCCATCCTCGCCCAGCTTTAATGTCTGTGCAGCCCGCCCTGCCAGCTTTTAGATCCAATGCCTTTAGAAAGGCCCCCTGGTGGATAACAGCAGTCCCTGCACCATTAAACCGGTCCACAGGTGGTCGGCTCTCAAACCAAACATTATTCTATCAATTCAGTTCCTCGATGAAACCGAAACAGGTGAACAAAGAAGGTTTCATCTTAATCCAAAATGCATAAATCTAACTTCCATGTGATCATAACTGAACGTCTCTGTTGTTTTTGTCCATTTTTGCAGCAGGTTCTGGTCAAATAGCCGGAATCATCAGCGCCGTAGGAGTTGCTTTGGTGGGAGCGGCGTCCAGCTACTTCGCCTACCAGAAGAAGAAGCTGTGCTTCAAGCTGCAGGGAGGCGCTGATCCAGAGAGCGGGAAGGGTCCCCAGGGCGGGCGCTCCGACAACCAGGGTGAGTGGCCTTGAATTCCCACACCCTGGGAGGCTGTGAACGCATCGTTAGACCGACCCATTGATCATTGGATTCATTTACAGCATCAGCCTCTGATTCTATGGGCATTAGATGATAAATTAAACATTTCTATTCCTGATAATCCAGGATTATGTCCAAACCTACTTTGATAATGATGTTTTAAGGAAACAAATCTACTCCAGGAAGACTGACGGTTCTGGTTTGGACTATTGGGCGGTCCGGATGTCGGTTACAGTGAAGGGAGCCAGCATCTGGCTAATCGGACCCAGGATGCTGGATCAGAACCAGATCCTCAGAGCGTCGGATTATGACGCCCGGTAGAACAAGTCCATGGATTATTTTCATGTCTCCTCCTGCCTGTCTGAGTCATCGTTCCCTTTATCCTCGTCCCGCCCTGAAACTTCCCAGGAAGAACGTCATCCGACCTGCTCAGCCAATCAGAACTAACCTTTGGGAACATGTGACCCCATTGTGGTTCAGAGCTCGTTAACCAGATTTTTAACGAGTTTCGCCTCCGTCCATACAGAAGGGAGCCAGTCAGAGATTGTTTTCAAAGGTCCCTCTGAGCGGGACGTCCTGATGGAAGACATTAAATAATCCTGACCTTTGTTGGACCAAAGTCCTGCTGCAGACGGGTCGGTCCTGTATGCCGGGCAGTTTTTGGACCTCCTGGTTCTGGGTGAATGTCTGTCACAGCGCTTAATAGTTCCAGGGAAACAGAAACCCGTCCAAACCAAATGCTTTGAAAGCCTGACACCTGCTGGTGAAGCAATGGTACTGCCATGGATCTTCACATCAAGAGTTTTTATTTGTTTGTTTTCTTCTTTTTCCAGTTTTCAGCAACCTGCTCCAGAACAACTAGCAGAACCTGATTGGACTTCTCAGCCGAAAGCCTGAAGACGTCTTTCCTACGGAAAAGGACCACCAGGTCGTGGACCGCCTGCAGACCCGACCGTCTGCCTGCTAATCTTTCTCTCAGCTTCAAGATCCCAACTGAACTGTCTGCAATGATTTCAGGGTTTTTATTTTCATCTCTTCCAGTTTCTGTTTCTCTGTTTTATCCTTTCCATGCCTGTTAAGATGCCGCTTTCCTGTTCCGAAATAATCCAAAGACGAGGGCAGCAGAGGGGCCCTCCTGCCCGTTACCCTCGGGGGCCTTTCAGAGGAAAGGAGCTTCTCTGACAGAGCAGCATGTGAACTAAAGGAGACGTTTGTAAAAAATATTCTTTTGTCGTCGTTAAAAGCTCGAAGCACTATTGAATGATGGGGGTTTTATAAGGCGGATGTAATTCGCTGGGTGAGGATCCAGCCGAAGGAGATTTCATGTAAACTGCTGATTGCCATGGAAACAAGGGCTAAATGAAAATGTGCACAATCTATGTACAGATTTTGTATCTATGAGAGAGTTTAAGATGTTCTATACCTGCAAAGAGAACACCTAGAGGCGGCCTTGTTTCACTGGCTAGTGTGTTAGCACCACTTAACTAGCTGCTAGCATTTTAACTCCAAGTTAACTGACTTCTAACATGTTAGCTCCCAGCCAGGTGCTAGCATGATAGCTCCCAGTTATCTAGGAGCTAACATGTTAGCTCCTTTTAAAGGTAGCTGCTAACATGTTAGTTCTAAGCTAGCAAGGTGCTTACATTGTTGCTACCTATTAGATAGCTCAAAACATTGTAGCTGCAATGTTAGCTCCCAGCTACCTAACTGCTAACATGTCAGCTCGCACATAGGCACTAACATGCTAGCTCCCAGTTATCTAGGGGCTAACATGTTAGCTCCTTTTTTGAGCTAGCTGCTAACATGATAGTTCCCAGCTAACTAGGTGCCAACATTCTAGCTGCCTATTAAATAGCTAAAAACATTGTAGCTGCCATGTTAGCTCCCACTTAGCTAGCTGCTGATATGTTAGCTCCCAACTAGGTGGTAGCATGCTAGTTCCCAGTTATTTAGGGGCTAAGGTGTTTGGTCCCACCTAGCTAGGTGCTAACATTCTAGCTGCCTATTGGATATAGCTAAAAACATTTTAGCTGCTAACATGTTAGCTCGCAGCTATGTAACACTTTATCTGTAATAAACAGATAAGCCTAAAATCATTGATTTTTTTGCTTTTTTAGCTAAATATTTGAATCACATCTAACGACATAAAACAAGCAGATTGTTCTTTAAAAGCATACCTTTGTTGTTTTTTTCACGGCTACATGTCTGTTCGCATGGCGCCGTCAGTGCCTTCAATATAAGTGCTTCAGCCGGTTGGTTTACAGTGGAACCCTCTGAGGTTCTGCTCCCCAGATGAATGTTTCCTGTTTCACTCGGTCGTCTCTGCTGTAAATAATCCACTCTGTTAGATCTATGTCTACGCTTTGTTTCTTTTCCAGCTCCAATGATCATTCGAAGTGTATGTTTTGAAGTTATTGTGTATTACATGAGTTTTGTCTGTCAGTTGATTTCTGGTGTTTACGTGTTTTTAGTAAAGTGTCGTTGTACACCTCGTGGCTGTTGTGTAACTCTGTCTCTATAAAAAAACAAACCCCAGCTCTGCTGGATCGGCTCTAAATCAGACGACCCCCCCGGGAAGGTGTGAATTTCAGCCACTCTTGCTCAGCTGGGTCAAACTATAGACCTAAATTCAACAGATTTATACGACATTTGAAATGTAAACATCCATCTCCGCAGCTCTTCTGGACATTTATCCTTCAAAATAATGGAAACTTATGGTCTGAGCTAAATTTAATTTCTCTGGCTTCACACCAACAGCTGTCATCAAGCAGAAAACATGTGGCCCAGTTTGTTGAAGGTCTGTAGAGTAAGCTCTATTTATAATCGTGCCATTCAGTCAAAGACTGATCTTCAGAGAAAGGTCAGAGCAACAAAACTAGCTTTCAGATCAGAGGGATGCTAAGACGTTAGAGCTAGCAAAGCTTCCCCAGCAGACATGGAGGGACCCTCTACTTCCCTATTCAAACTCTACAGGAAGCTCAACATGGAAAGCATGTAACCACCTCGAATCAAGAGTTACACAAGTTAGCTTCTGAAGCTCTTAGTTATTAAACCCAAACACATAGGTGTGGAGATTTGCACGACTAACAAACAGAACAGCGAAGAAACATGGATTGTTGTTTAACTCAGTGAGGGAGGTGGGCCGATACGTCCTGTTGGGACATTCCTTCCTGTTAAATCCAGAATAGAATTTAAAATCCTCCTTCTCACATATAAAGCCTTAAATGGCCAAGCTCCATCTGATATCAGAGATCTGATTGTTCCTCATGTTCCTAACAGAGCATGTTCTGAGCATCCTGACTGCTTCATTCTATTTCTATTGTTAAGCTGCTATAGGCTTAAAATGCTGGGGGACATAGGGACCCCTTTTCCTCATTCTACTTCACTCTATCTCTATAGTTCTGCTGCTTTAGGCTTAGACTGCTGGAGGACATAGGGACTCCTTTTCCTCATTCTCCTTCATTCAATCTCTATAGTTTTGCTGCTATAGGCTTAGATCTCTTGAGTTTTTCCTCTCCACTGTCGCTACAAGCATGCTTAGTGTGAGGGATTGCTGAAGAGTCAATGAGTCGATGCAATCAGCTGGTTTTCCTTAGATAGAAAACTTTGAACCAATCTGACTGGATGATCTGGTTGAACTGGAAAGTGACCTGAGATGACATGATGGGAATTGGAGCTATAGAAATAAGCTGAACAGAATTGAATTCAAAGGATTTTAGGAAATCGAACAGCTCCTATAAGCCAGGTGGGCTCCTATGCTAAAGGAGCATCCTGCTTCCTTCCTCACTGCAGCTCTATTCAGACAGCTCTGTCCATGGAGACCACTGATGGTCTTCAGGTCTGGCTAAATCAGGTCTTTACTGACCGATGCTGTCAGTCTGATCAATCTGTTTTTTTTTAAAGAATGATCAGCAGAACGTTTTGCTCTCTGTCACAAATCAAAAAGTTTCAGCGGAGTATGGCAACAGGAAATGGAAAGGTTACAGAGGTGCAAATACTTTTTGGCGAAGCAGCTTTAGACTGAGGCTGGTGCCTGGCCATGGCTACAGGTTATTTGCTGCTGACTGATGTGGAAAGTGAAAATCAACACTCCTGTGGGGTTATCAGCCGAGCAGAAGATTGCTCTGTTGCACAACCCTTCGTTGCTTAGCCCCTTTCCTGCTGGTTGAATGACCAGTTGGACAAAAACATCAGAGGGTAGAAGCTGCAGGCCCCCAGCCTCATGCTTTACTCCACACCTCCACGCGCGCCGAGCTGCCACTCTACTCAAGGCTTCCACATCTACGCTGGTGCTCCTTTCTGCTACACGAGTCCGAGTCTGCCGCTCCGGAGCCGTGCTATGCCCCCCGCCTCCGCTCTGGACTAGTAAACCTGTAGGACTTGGTGCTGCCTGAAGAGAGAAAATGTCAGGTAGGATCCTCAGTTTCTTTAAAAGTTTCACACCTTTTTTTGATTCAACGTGTTTGAGAAGAACACATTAGAGATAAAATGAGTAACAGCATGCCGTAGTGAGTGCTTTGAAATGAGAGCAGACTCTGAGCTATTTCAGCTTCTATTCAGAAAAGGGGAGCCAGTGAAATCTAACACTGTCCTCACACGGAGGTTACGTGCCTCGCTGTCATGCTGCGGGCCGGGATTATGGAGCCAGCTGTTAGGATTTGAGGATAAGAAGCGTTCCGTAGGTGAACCCGATGGGAGCTTTAAGGCCTGGTCTGTCCTCTCTGCCTGCAGCTGGCGAGGCCTTCGTCACGCTGGCCGCCTCAGACTCCTACTGCCAGGGAGCCACGGTGGTGGCCACCAGCCTGCGGCGGCACGCAACCACTCGCCGCATCGTCGCCATGGTCACGCCAAACATCTCTGAGCAGTCCAGGTGAGACCCGTTTCTGCGTCACCAGGAGCTGCGATCAACATTTAGCTCCAGTTTTACTGGCTTTCTGCTGAATACGAAGAATAAGAAGAAAAAACGACGGTTTGCCAAAAATAAGGAGCAATATTTATGGATATTTAGCGCGTTTTAAGAGAACATAAAGGAGTTATTTTATTCCAAGTCATTTTTCAACTATGACTTTCATTCATTTGTAAAAATCTTACTTGGTTAAATAAATATTTAGCTCCAAACTAAATATTTAGTTTCAAATGAAATATTTAATTTGTTAAATAAATATTTAGCTCCAAACTAAATATTCAGCTAGCTTGGCGCTAGCTGAATATTTAGCGAATATGCAAATTCCCTTGCCGACAGCAGAAGTGGACTATCAAAGTAAAAGCCTGGGAATTTTTATATTTAAGTGAATTTCCATATTCGCTAAATATTTAGCTAGCTTGGTGCTAGCTTAATATTTAGTTTGGAGCTAAATATTTATTCAACAAACTAAATATTTATTGAAGTAATTTATTTGAAGTAAGACTTTTATAAATGAATGAATCACAGTGAAAAAATTACTGGTAAAAAAATAAATCAAACAAAAACACGCTAAATAATCATAAATATTGCTCCTAATTTTTGACCAATAAAAAAATAACCTGACTTTAACCGGAGAAAAAAAAAAAATATTCAATGCAGCTTTTTGTTGATTTGGTCCTTGGCTCCGATTGGTCGATTCTCCAGTCTCAGCTTTAATTAGGAGCTTCCCTTCATCTTAAACAGATGTGATCATTGCTGCAGCCTTAGAAAGTCGTCTAACCGACTCGGTGACCTCCTTCTGACCAGGAAAGGCCTGGAGGACGTCTTTGATGAGGTCATCACGGTGGAGGCGATGAACAGCGAGGATCCGCTCCATCTGGCCATGCTGGGACGTCCTGAGCTCGGCGTCACCTTCACCAAGATCCACTGCTGGAATCTGACTCAGTTCAGCAAATGTGTCTTCCTGGATGCCGACACGCTGGTTAGTTCACTACCAACTCAGTCCCACTGGTGGGAAACTGGTTTTTAGACAACCAGGGATCTGTTTCACAAAGCGAGTTTCATCAACCTGTATCTGTTGCCTTGGTTAGGCAACATCCTCCGCCACTAATAACGACCATTTATTGAGATGATACCAGCCGAGGTGCGGCTGCAAACAGACAGTATTTACTGTGCAAGAGAAACTGAATCAATATGAGGAGGAACCCATGAGATGATGAACAGGTTCCAGTTATTAGAACTACGTTTTTATTCTTCGTCTTCACCTGCTGCCAGAAGATTTTATCTAAATAAATACATTTATCTTCTACATTTCAAGAAATAAACCCGTAATGTTTTTGTGATCACTACAGGATATGGCAAGCCGCTTTAATATGTGTTAATATCTATTAGTTTGACTGAATATGTATTCCTGAAAAAACATTTTCTTTGCCTAAATGACCATTAAAACAAAATGTCACTCAACATCTAGAATAAACATTCTGGATGTCTAGAAATTTATTTCAGATCTCCATATTCCTAATATCACTGGTCAGCATTTGCATTATTTTGACACTGAAGAATCATGAATACATTTCCAGTCAAGCTGATAAATGTGTAAACATTTCTAGATTTATAAAACTTAATTCCTACTAGCATAATTTAGTTTTTTATTTTTTGAAATTCAGTTTCTCCTGCAAAATGTATTTTAGAAAATCTATTATTACAGTCCAGTCCAGGAGTGTGATTTTGATGAGGAAGAATATTATTTTAGTGATCTACAAATAGAATAATAAAGAGGAGAGTGCTTTAAATAAATGTAGAAACAGCCTGCCATAGGCGACTTACGCGTTAACTCGAGCAGCAATCTTCTCCTTCTTCCTCTCCTTTGCAGCTGTTTCTCTGTTTCTCTGCTTTTTAAACACATTCTCCGTTTTATTTTTTATTTCTTCATTAAAATCTCCAGTTCCAGTGGGGTGAAATAGTCACTTCCTGTTGCCTGTTGTCATGGTGACTCGTCCATTCAGGGCTCCACTGATAATGGCTTTTCATACTTGTTACGCACGTTCTTAACTCTGAGGGGACCTAGTTAAAATGGATTGAACTAATTGATAGCAGCCGAAGTTTAACAGGAGTTCCCGGCTTTAGGCTAGATCAATTTAGAGTTGAGGATTAGAGTCTGAGTTTGTTAAACCTGCTTCTAGAAACGGACCACAGATCAGACACAGAGTGTAAGTGTTGGTTAAATGAAAGTGGTTTTTGTCCCATGTCTGCAGGAGAACCAGACGTAGTGGTGAAGACCCCATGAGTCTCTGACAGCCCCTTAGATTGAGGAGGTGCTCCGAGAAAAGTCTGGTTCTCTGATCCACGTGTGCTTTGTGGATCTAGAGAAGACTTATGACTCTGATTGGTGTGTGAGGCCATCGGACGATGGGGTACCTGATGATCTTTAGGACCATCACGTCCCTTTATACCTTAAACAAGTTCATCATCATAAAGTCTTTCTGTAGGTTAAACTCCAGCGGTTTATTCTCTTGCCACCCATTCCCCTCTGGTAGTGACCTATCACTCTAGGTCCCAGCATGCCTTCCAACCCCAAGGTCACACCTAAGGCGATAAAACGATGACAACAGGCTACCGTCTTTCTCTTTTGCAGCTGTCAACGCACCAGACAGGATCTAACATATACCCCTTTCCCAGTGGGGGAAAAACCAGTTTAAACCAGAACAATGGGATTTTAGTGATGGTGGGAACGGCTCACTGACACTTGTCGACACGGGTCAAACGACTCGAAAATTGCCTCGGCTCTGATCGGCATGCTGTGGGAACACCACTGAGCGCAACGTACGGACATCAACACACTGTGCCAGTCGCTCCTAACAAGCAGAAACAACTCTGTTTACTTTCGATAAACCTGGACTAAGCCCTGGCTTCCTTCCATGTTTCTCTCCATTGTTTACATCCCTGAGTTCTGTCACTCATGTGACATCATCAACACTAACCCAGTGTGATGATCTCACACTGCCAGCGAGGGGTTAGACCAGCTTTATTATTCAAATGCTGATCGTTAGGGGGTCGACCAATGTTTATCTTCATTCATTTCATCAATAGCTGGAGTCAACATTTTCAGTAACAAACTGATTAAATTCCTCATAAATAATCCAAATCTTTTTTTTGTTTTGACTTGGTTACTAAATGACTCATTGCATTCAGTCAACCTTAGCTTCAGTTTTCTATGGAGAACAAAGCAGGGGTCCTAAGAGACATTTTCTAAATGTATCAAACAGTTTTTCAAAACTCAGGGAAAGTAAATGTTGTTCAAGTTTACAAAGGAAAACCACCACTTTATAATATTTAGATATATTTATAAATTACGTATCGTTGTCGGGATGTGACAGTAGACCCATCAGAGTTGAGTTCCTCCTCAACCATCCGTATTAAAAGTCACATAAAAAGCTTTATGGATTTTTCTGAACATGTCTTCTATGAGAACCAAGTGGAACCAATGCCAGTTCCTGATCCATACTTGACTCTGCGCGTCGAAGCAGACTCTGATGCTAACACCGTCCCCGTTCTTCTCAGGTCCTGTCTAACGTAGACGAGTTGTTCCAGAGGGACGAGCTGTCCGCTGCTCCTGACCCTGGATGGCCCGACTGCTTCAACTCGGGCGTTTTTGTCTTCAGGCCGTCCAGGAAGACCTACGAAAGCCTCCTGGATCATGCCCTGCACCATGGAAGCTTCGACGGTAAGTCCGAGTCCTCTAGCCACTCGTGCCTCTGTTCCTTCAGAAGAGATCGAATGACAAACCACTTTAAGGCTGAAGGTAGTAGATAGCTCAGACCAGTTCAGGATGTTTTCTCTAACTCGTAGCATGTCGGTTCTAAAAAGTCAAGCTCTTTGGCTTCAATAGCATTGATTAAATCTGCGTTGTTAGAGAAAAACACAGGATTTTATTGTTTCCTTTCTTCTCTCGTGTTGTCAGGAGGAGATCAAGGCCTCTTAAACTCATTCTTCAGCAGCTGGAGCTCCGAAGACATCAGCAAACACCTGCCGTTCCTCTACAACCTGTGTGCTAGCTCCTTGTACAGCTACCTCCCCGCCTTCAGGCAGTGAGTCCGTCTGTCAGACCCACTTTTGCGCGGCCGCATGTACGTCATCTGAAAATGTTTGCTCTTAAATGCCGGCTGCAGGTTCGGACACCAGGTCAAGATCGTCCACTTTGCAGGAGCCGTGAAGCCCTGGAGCTCCCACAGGGAGGATGGTCACTCCCGTGTTCTGGAGCAGTTTGAGTCTTTGTGGTGGAAGGAGCACCACCATCACTCTGCCCCACCAGTGACACCTTCACCCACTCCAAGCAGGCACAGACCAAAGGTAGGGTGGGGTGAAAGCAGGCCTGCACACCGAGGACTGCTCAGAAACTCTCACAGTATTTTTCACTTTCTCTTCAAGCAGGTCCAAGAACAAGGGGTCCAGATGCCGTTCACAGTCAACCTGGACACCTCCAGTTCCCTGCTCGCACATTTTTCTACATCTGATGACAGTTTGCACTCGCAGCCTGAAGAACTGACGGTAGGACAGAGTTCTGACCCCTGACTTAATCTGAAGACCTCCCAAATCCCTGTGTGAGATAGATTAACCAAGGGGAGGGGTGCATCCAGACTAGATGGTGGTTTATCATTGAGCAGTCATTCAAAAATCGCATTAGCCATCAGAGCTCCAGCACATTCAGCCAACCTTTCCTAACAGAGCAGATGAAACGCTCTGGTTCCATATCAGCTGACAGAGAAAAACCCAATCAGAGCAGTGGAAGCTCAGCCTTCTGGAAGTGTAAGAGATACACCAATATACTGACCAGGTTCTTGCGGCCATTTTACACATCGCACTAGAACGATTCCTCTCCTCCTATCGGCGGTTCACGATACTGCAGCTCTCAAGGCGGGAATTACGCAAACAAAAATGGACGTGATCAAAACATTCAGGAACTTATGTTTGTTTATATTGCTGATATTTCGTCCTTTGCGGAATGCCATGTGAAGAAGGCATTCCTCTTTGTCTTGGCACCATCCCAGGTCGCACCATGCTTTTTAATGCCATTTATTGCTAATAGGCTGAGAAGAAATTGGTGTTACTAAGCCAGACACGTCGGAAAACCCGTAAAATGAGTCAGCTGATGGTCAGGAGATGTCATGTGCTCTTTGTTATCAGAGAACCCAGCCAGAACCGAACCGTGGCAAGTCCTACTGTTAAACTACTACTAGATGTTGTGCGGTTGTGTCTGGTACTGTCCAGTTCAGTTGCGTTACTTTTACACTTAACTGTCACCTTGGTTACAGTGCTCGGACCATTCTCTGCACGGTTTCAAAAGAGTAGTGGAAATGTGGTATAAGCGGAGCTGGTGAAGATTCTCAATCATCCAGGTCATAGTCATTCCAAAAGAGTAAAAAAAAACAATCCACTGGACAGTGACTGAAATGCTTACATTTTGGACAAAGACAAAACAGGTGGTTTGAGAGGGGCGTGAAGGAAGAAATCTTTGTTAAGAAAGAGAAAACAATCTTAAACAGAGGGGGTGGACTCAGGTTTCAGTTTTCAAAATGCAGCGATAGAGGTGATCCCCCCTGCTATCATCGCAGCCCCAACCTCTTTAAGGGGGAACAGAAGACCTCGCCTATTCAGCCAGGCCAATAATGCCCTTTATCGACCCCCCTTAAGAGACATAGACAGGTATGGGGCATTGCAGGCTAACAAAGAAGCCAAACGACCCCCATTCCAAAGGGGGGGACCCGTTCATCCGTTTCTATTTGCATGTTTTCTAAACTAAAACAAGGCTTTGATGGGCTGCTGGATAAAACCTGGAACTAAACGCTATTTCTGACATTTTGAATGATCACTTAGCACTATGTCTTATTCAACCTTTCTGCTCAATTAAAATTAACCCAACATGCTCAAAAGAAGCGCGACTTTGGCTGTAGGTGGTGGGCAGAGAGAGATCATAGAACCTTTACGGTCAGAATCTTCCAGGCCTAGAACCAGAGACCCTCTGCCTGCACCTAGAAGTCCAGTCCATGGGAGTTATGAACGGAAGGGGTGGAAACAAGATGTGCTTATTGGTGTTATTTCCCTCCAGCTCCATGAGACAGGTGGTATTACGCTAAACCCTCCACTGATTAGGAAGGTCTGCACCACTTATCTGTCGATCCAGTCCTCCTGGACTGGACCTTATTAGCAGAGCAGCTCATATTGGAATACATCATGGTAATTATGATGGCTGCTTATTAGAGAGACCCAATGGCTGCTACTAGTTCCAGTAAATCCGACTCTGCTCGGCTGCACCTCCAGGAGGCAAAAATACCAAACTTCTCTCACATTTCCACTCAACACTCTGGTTTAGAAGAGTGGAACCAGTCTGTGGACAAACCGATGTGTCTTTTGACTGCTGACCCACAGTAACAGGACTGTAACATGACTGCCATGTCTAAAGTCTCCCCACAGAGACAGCTGCCCCCCACAGAAGGAGTCCAGTGTCCGGGAGGAGAAGTCCCCCCACCTGGAGAAGGAATCAGCAGTCCCAAACGAGAAGAAAGCATTCCAGGAAGAGAGGACGACATTCCGGGAAGAGAAGACGCCATTCCCGGAAGAGAAAACGGCATTTCCGGAAGAAAAGACAACACTCCCGGAAGAGAAGTCCCCAGTCCCGGAACAGAAGTCCCCAGTCCTGGAAAAGGAGTCAGTGGTCCCGGAGAAGGAGTTCCAAAAACCAGAGCCAGCAGCAAGCGCTGATTCGCCATCAGGAGCTGTTGGGGTGAAGGACAGCGGCGGCGCCGCGTACCGTGATGATGAGCCGGTAGGAAAAGTTGTTTCCTTTCCATCTTCTTTCTCTATTGAACTCACCTGAAGACGGACAGGTCAGATCAGAGGGACAGAATCAGAACCAGAGGGACAGAATCAGAACCAGGGGGACAGGTCAGATCAGAGAGACAGAACCCGAACAAGAGGGACAGGTGAGACCAGAGGGACAGGATCAGAACCAGGGGGACAGGTCAGACCAGAGGGACAGAATCAGAACCAGGGGGACAGAATCAAAACCAGAGGGACAGGTCACACCAGAGGGACAGAACCATAGGGACAGGTCAGACGAGGGACAGGTAAGACAAGAGGGAAAGAATGTAAACCAGAGGGACAGGTCAGACCAGAGGGACAGAACCATAGGGACAGGTCAGACGAGGGAAAGGTAAGACCAGAGGGACAGAATCAGAACCAGGGGACAGGTCAGACCTAGAGGGACAGGTCAGACAAGAGGGACAGAATCAGAACCAGGGGACAGGTCAGATCAGAGGGACAGGTCAGACAAGAAAGACAGGTCAGAATCAAAGGGACAGAATCAAAACCAGAGGGACAAACCCAAAGGGAAAGGTCAGACCAGAGGGACAGAACCCGAACAAGAGGGACAGGTCAAACCAGAATGACAGAATCAGAACCTTGGAGACAGGTCAGACCAGAGGGACAGAATCAGACCAGAGGAACAGAATCAGAACCAGAATGACAGAATCAGAACCTTGGGGACAGGTCAGATCAGAGAGACAGAAACCGAACAAGAGGGACAGGTGAGACCAGAGGGACAGAATCAGAACCAGGGGGACAGGTCAGATCAGAGAGACAGAACCCGAACAAGAGGGACAGGTGAGACCAGAGGGAGAGAATCAGAACCAGGGGGACAGAATTAGAACCAGAGGGACAGGTCAGACCAGAGGGAAAGAATCTAAACCACAGGGACAGGTCAGACCAGAGGGACAGAACCATAGGGACAGGTCAGACGAGGGAAAGGTAAGACCAGAGGGACAGAATCAGAACCAGGGGGACAGAATCAAAACCAGAGGGACAGGTCAGACCAGAGGGACAGAACCATAGGGACAGGTCAGACGAGGGACAGGTAAGACCAGAGGGAAAGAATCTAAACCAGAGGGACAGGTCAGACCAGAGGGACATAACCATAGGGACAGGTCAGACGAGGGACAGGTTAGACCAGAGGGAAAGAATCTAAACCAGAGGGACAGGTCAGACCAGAGGGACAGAACCATAGGGACAGGTCAGACGAGGGAAAGGTAAGACCAGAGGGACAGAATCAGAACCAGGGGACAGGTCAGATCAGAGGGACAGGTCAGAAAAGAAAGACAGGTCAGAATCAAAGGGACAGAATCAAAACCAGAGGGACAAACCCAAAGGGAAAGGTCAGACCAGAGGGACAGAACCCGAACAAGAGGGACAGGTCAAACCAGAATGACAGAATCAGAACCTTGGAGACAGGTCAGACCAGAGGGACAGAATCAGACCAGAGGAACAGAATCAGAACCAGAATGACAGAATCAGAACCTTGGGGACAGGTCAGACCAGAGGGACAGAATCAGACCAGAGAGACAGAATCAGGACCAGAGGGAAAGAATCAGAACCAGGAGGACAGGTCAGACAGAGGGACAGAACCAGAACCAGAGGGACAGGTGAGACCAGAGGGACAGAATCAGAACCAGGGGGACAGAATTAGAACCAGAGGGACAGGTCAGACCAGAGGGAAAGAATCTAAACCACAGGGACAGGTCAGACCAGAGGGACAGAACCATAGGGACAGGTCAGACGAGGGAAAGGTAAGACCAGAGGGACAGAATCAGAACCAGGGGGACAGAATCAAAACCAGAGGGACAGGTCAGACCAGAGGGACAGAACCATAGGGACAGGTCAGACGAGGGACAGGTAAGACCAGAGGGAAAGAATCTAAACCAGAGGGACAGGTCAGACCAGAGGGACATAACCATAGGGACAGGTCAGACGAGGGACAGGTTAGACCAGAGGGAAAGAATCTAAACCAGAGGGACAGGTCAGACCAGAGGGACAGAACCATAGGGACAGGTCAGACGAGGGAAAGGTAAGACCAGAGGGACAGAATCAAACCAGGGGACAGGTCAGATCAGAGGGACAGGTCAGAAAAGAAAGACAGGTCAGAATCAAAGGGACAGAATCAAAACCAGAGGACAAACCCAAAGGGAAAGGTCGACAGAGGGACAGAACCCAACAAGAGGAAGGTCAAACCAAATGACAGAATCAGAACCCTTTGGGGAAGGAAACCGAGGACAGAAAACAGACCCGAGGAACAGAATCGAACCAAAGACGAACAGAACCTTGGGGGCAGGTCCCCGGGGGC
>NW_024038345.1:0-48774 GCF_016077235.1 Cyprinodon tularosa
GGATTTTATTGCAAACTATGGATTTTTAATGATTTTTTTTGTTTTGAGTAGGGTGTATTACCGCTAACCGTGAAGTTTGGCAGTGCTGTTTCTCCATCTTTTGAACATATACTTTTGACCGACCACCTGAGATGGCCGCAGCATCTATCTCACAGATGAGATTCATCCCAGATATTATATTTTATCCCTAGTTGAACCCTTCCTGACCAAAGCTGTGGTTTTCTCCGGCTGGTCCAGAGGAGAAGCGTGGCGCCTTTTCCGCTGGCTGGGAAGGAGCAAGGGGGCGGCAAACTTCTAACTTGCTGAGCCTCGAATTAAGACATAAGGGGTCAAAAGTAATCAAAAGATTATTGCTGTGACAAACCATGTGGGCGTGGCCAAGCATCAAAATCAGACTTCTCGCCATTAGAGTATGACTAGAGTATGACTGCCTCAGGCCCTGCTTTTATTAAGGATTATTAAATTTGTATAGCCGAACACGATGCTCAAAAAAGTATATTGGAGCCATGGTCCACACCCAACAAGAAATGGGCCATTTTGGATCAAAGATACCATTTTCTTTTTTTAGGTCATGACATATCTGAGTGAAGGGCTCTTGGTTTTTTTTTAGTTTGAGACTTTAAATTAACTTTACATGGACTATAGTCATAGCAGATTAAAAGTTATCAAAATTATTATTCTACATGGGAGCATGTGGACGTGGCTAAGCATCAAACTGTTAACTCCAGCCATCCAAAGCCATGCTTTTAGGAGGAGGAGAAGGATAGTGAGGATGAGAAACAAACAGCAGTAGGAGATGCAGTGAGAGCAGCAGCAGGAAGAAGAATATGAAGAGAAGGAGCACAGGGGGGGCAGGATGATTAGGATGAGAAACAGCAGAAGGAGAATGGAGGAGGATTAAATGAAGCAGGATAAGGAGGATGAAGAGGATCAGGAGAAGCAGCAGTACGCAGGGGATGAAGAGAAAGAGCAGCAGCAGGATGAGGAGAAGGAGATGCAGCAAGAGCGACAGCATGTTGAGGAAAAGGAGATGCAACAAGAGCGACAGCAGGAGGAGGAGAAGGAGACACAGTAAGATAAGCAGAAGCAGGAGGATGATGAGGAGAAGCTGCATTAGCAGGAGGATGAGGAAGATGAGGAGAAGCTGCAGGAGGAGGAGGATAAGAAACAGTGGCAGCAGCAGAACGAGAAGGAGGGGGAGGATGAAGAAGCAGCAGCAGGCATAGGCTGAAGAGCAGGAGCATAGGCTGGGAAGCAGCGTGGAGGTGGAGGTCGCTTGGTTCCCGCGATCGCAACATACCAGGCGGTGCGAGCTGCGAGGGCCGCCCAATGCCACTTGTGGCTTTAATTATTATTATTATTATTATTATTAGGCCCGAGCAGCAAAGCGCTGCGAAGGCCTATTGTATTTCGAAAGTTTCTTTTTATTATTATTCTTTTCTCACTTCGAACGCATTTTACGGGGACTTCGCATATTCAAAAACTCAGGAAAACGTGGCAGTAAATTGTCCCCCGCGTGAAATAGCCGGTCTGTAATGGAATCCAAAATGGCCGCCCCCAAATTACGCCACAGCGCCACAGCGGTCTGTAATGGAATCCAAAAGTGTGGCGCCTTTTCCGCTGGCTGAGAAGGAGCAAGGGGGCGGCAAACTTCTAACTTGCTGAGCCTCGATTTAAGACATAAGGGGTCAAAAGCAATCAAAAGAGTTTTTGCTGTGAGAAACCATGTGGGCGTGGCCAAGCATCAAAATCAGACTTTGCGCCATTAGAGTATGACTAAACTGCCTCAGGCCCTGCTTTTAATAAGGATTATTAAATTTGTATAACCGAACACAATGCTCAAAAAAATATATTGGAGCCATGGTCCACACCCAACAAGAAATGGGCCATTTTGGATCAAAGATACCATTTTCTTTTTTTAGGTCATGACATATCTGAGGGAAGGGCTCTTGGGTTTTTTTGAGTTTGAGACTTCAAATTAACTTTACATGGACTATAGTCATAGCAAATTAAAAGTTATCAAAATTATTATTCTACATGGGAGCATGTGGGCGTGGCTAAGCATCAAACTGTTAACTCCAGTCATACAAAGCCACATTTCTAGGAGGAGAAGGATGATGAGGATGACAAACAAACAGCAGTAGGAGATGCAGTGAGAGCAGCAGCAGGAAGAAGAATATGAAGAGAAGGAGCACAGGGGGAGGAGGATGATTAGGATGAGAAACAGCAGAAGGAGAATGGAGGAGGATTAAATGAAGCAGGATAAGGAGGATGAAGAGGATCAGGAGAAGCAGCAGCAGGCAGGAGATGAAGAGAAAGAGCAGCAGCAGGATGAGGAGAAGGAGATGCAGCAAGAGCGACAGCAGGAGGAGGAGAAGGAGACACAGCAAGATAAGCAGAAGCAGGAGGATGATGAGGAGAAGCTGCATTAGCAGGAGGATGAGGAAGATGAGGAGAAGCTGCAGGAGGAGGGGGATGAGAAACAGTGGCAGCAGCAGAACGAGAAGGAGGGGGAGGATGAAGAGAAGCAGCAGCAGGCATAGGCTGAAGAGCAGGAGCATAGGATGGGAAGGAGCGTGGAGGTGGAGGTCGCTTGGTTCCCTCGGTCGCAACATACCAGGCGGTGCGAGCTGCGAGGGCCGCCCAATGCCACTTGTGGCTTTAATTAGGTTTTGTCCTCCCTTTTCCCACACCGCCGGGGGGGTAGGGGGGTCGGGGTGGTGGACAGGTGAATGGACTGAAGTCTAAATGACATCCAGCTGCTCTCTGTCTGATTTATTTTCCTTCCCTATGTTCAATATGGTGCAAAAGTGTTTGCCAATATAATAGTATATATATCTTCATAGTTTATTTTCTGTAGCTTAAAGCTAATATTTAGCTGTAGTTAAAAATACGAATGCTAACCAAATTTGCATATGAGTAACTTGGTTAAAGGAAAAGTCATTCATTAATTACAATTCTGATATATTCTTATAAGTGTAAAAACGCTCTGTGAAAACAAGGTTTTCTTCTATGTTGGTGTTCAGTCAGTTATTAGTTTTAGATCATTAAATACATTTTACTTTTAGGGGATCTTTCTGTGTCGGATTACATCATCGACTTCCACCTGCTGGCGGCTGAGAGCCCCTGAAACGAGGCGGGTTCTGTCGCTGATGGCTGGCTTAATTGCTCATTCCGTTCACCTGTCTACTCTGCACGGTTGCTCATTACCGTTCACCTGTCTACTCTGCACGGTTGCTCATTACCGTTCACCTGTCTACTCTGCACGGTTGCTCATTACCGTTCACCTGTCTACTCTGCATGGTTGCTCATTACCGTTCACCTGTCTACTCTGCACGGTTGTTCGTTCCATTCACCTGTCTACTTTGCACGGTTGCTAATTACCGTTCACCTGTCTACTTTGCACGGTTGCTAATTACCGTTCACCTGTCTACTCTGCATGGTTGCTAATTACCGTTCACCTGTCTACTCTGCACGGTTGTTCGTTCCGTTCACCTGTCTACTCTGCACGGTTGCTAATTACTGTTCACCTGTCTACTCTGCATGGTTGCTAATTACCGTTCACCTGTCTACTCTGCACGGTTGTTCGTTCCGTTCACCTGTCTACTCTGCACGGTTTCTAATTACCGTTCACCTGTCTACTCTGCATGGTTACTAATTACCGTTCACCTGTCTACTCTGCACGGTTGCTCATTACCGTTCACCTGTCTACTCTGCACGGTTGCTCATTACCGTTCACCTGTCTACTCTGCATGGTTGCTCATTACCGTTCACCTGTCTACTCTGCACGGTTGTTCGTTCCATTCACCTGTCTACTTTGCACGGTTGCTAATTACCGTTCACCTGTCTACTCTGGACGGTTGTTCGTTCCGTACACCTGTCTACTTTGCACGGTTGCTAATTACCGTTCACCTGTCTACTTTGCACGGTTGCTAATTACCGTTCACCTGTCTACTCTGCATGGTTGCTAATTACCGTTCACCTGTCTACTCTGCACGGTTGTTCGTTCCGTTCACCTGTCTACTCTGCACGGTTACTAATTACCGTTCACCTGTCTACTCTGCATGGTTACTAATTACCGTTCACCTGTCTACTCTGCACGGTTGTTCGTTCCGTTCACCTGTCTACTCTGCACGGTTGCTAATTACCGTTCACCTGTCTACTCTGCATGGTTGCTCATTCCGTTCACCTGTCTACTCTGCACGGTTGCTCATTACCGTTCATCTCATCCACCTGTTCCCAACCATCGGTGCCAGATTATTCCAGCCTTGGTTGGGATCAATTTTAACGAACCCTGTTGTGTTTAGTCTGCCTGATCCTGACCTGTTTCTGCCTCCGGACTTCAGAGCTTTGGTCGCCCCGTTCTGCTCTCTGTGCCCGTCATCTTTCTGGACTTTTACCTGGATTACCCTTGTTATCAACCTTTGACCTGGGATAATCCTCTCCTGGATCTCCTTAATCAGCTCTGTCAGAAGCTACGGAGGAACCACTCCTCTGGATTTCACTCCTTCTGGGCTGGGACTGACCTTTACTAGGTTGGTGACCTTCATGCTCATTATCGTTCCTAAGTCCATGTCGCAGTTTCCAGTGAGCCCGCTCCAGCTGACCAGCAGCCACATGTTTTTAATAAAAGCTTGTTTTGATCCTGATCTGTCTGCTTGAATTCTGGGTCCAACATTCTGAGCTCCTGCCACCATCATCTGGTGAAGAGAGATCATCCGTCGCCTCCTTATTTACATGCTGGTCATCTTGATGGAGAAATGTTCTCAGGTGTGCAGGAACGCGGGTCGGCCCAGCCGCCAGCAAAGATCTTCTCTGTGACAGGAAGCTCACTCACACCAGAAAAACCGAGAATCCCTAAAGACATTTTCAATGTTTAGATGTTTCCGATCTGTCCGCTCTGTTCACCGATCAATACAATCAAAAGAAAAACTGACGCGGTTCAATTATTTCAGAAGGCGACTCAGACATCAGATTGAATGCGTACATGTTTGTGGTGAGCAGTCCTCTAAATAACATGTTTAGCAGTCGGTCTTTAATAATATTACCACCAAAAATGATTCAATCAGAAGCAACTTGAATTTTTTAAAAATAAAAAAATAAACAAATAAAAAAATAAATAAATAAAAAAAAAAAATTATATATATATATATATATATATATATATATATATATATATATATATATATATATATATATATATATATATATATATATATATATATATATATGTATAAAAGCAACTTGAATTTTTTTTTAAATATATATATGTATATAAAGAAAAGCAACTTGAATTTTTTTTATAAAAAAATTAAACAAATAAATAAAATAAAAAAATAAAATAAAATAATATATATATGTATATATATATATATATATATATATATATATATATATATATATAAAAGCAACTTGAATTTTTTTAAATAAAAAAATAAACAAATAAATAAATAAATACAAAATATATTTATATATGTATATATTTATATATATTTATATATGTATATAAAGAAAAGCAACTTGAATTTTTTTTTATAAAAACAATAAACAAATAAATAAATAAAAAATATATATATATATTTAAAAAAAGCAACTTAAATTCTATTTTTTTTTATAAAAAAAAATAAACAAATAAATAAGTAAATAATAAAAAAAAAATATATATATATATATATATATATATATATATATATATATATATTAAAAAAGCAACTTGAATTTTAACTCCCATCCAGGAGTCTTTGTCAGTTCGGCTCCCATGAGAGCAGCCGCCTCCAAGTCTTCCAAGTCTGATGCAAATCCATGACTTGACAGTCATTGGAGCCTGTTGTTGGTGTGAGTCGTGTATTTGGCAAACTGCATCATGATGTCTTTAAGTCATTACTTAGGTACGGGTTTCATGACAGAGTTGCATATTCCTCTCCATCCAAGATGTCCTCATCTTAATTACAAGGGAAAAAAGACCAACCTGCAATTTCTTTGATAAAACTCTATAATAGCTAATTAAAGCTCTTTTCCTCCTTTCTGTTATAACAGTAGATTTTAGAAGAAACTTAATGATTCTTTATTTTGGAGTTTCATTAAAATAAACTTCTGCCCTGTAAACAGCCTGAACACCTCAGAGTTTAATGACTGCACTGTGGGCTCATAAAACCAGCGTGTCGATCATTAACCTCCGCTATGTTCCATATTTACAACCCTTATTTTGCCCCAGAGTGATTTACGGATAGAAATATGTTGTTTTCTTATCTGCTGCTTCTGGCGAGCTGCAGGATCCCTTAGAGTCTGAGATAAAACTTACAAATTCAATAGTAGAACAAAAGTATGAAATCCCACCATAAACTGGAAGTCTACAACATTTCTGTTGACTTTTAAACAACTTTTATTCTAATCAGTGAGGATCACTGATGGGGAGTATTTTGGTGTAATAATTACAAAACTTTTAAGCTGAGAAGCCTTACTTTGTTTTTAGAGAGGAACTATTTTTAGAGCAACTTTTCTTTCAGTTCAATCACACTATAATGTGTAAGAAACCACTTTTTGACAATATGAGCTTTGGGACAAGGTTCAAGATGGATGCAGGGAGGTGGGATAGGAAGGACTTAGTTATGACTCTCAGGCCAGCAGAGAAACATAGTTCCTCCCTCCAGCGTGTCCTGGGTCTCCCCCTGCGTCTCCTCCCGGTGGGACGTGCCTGGATCACCTCACCAGGGTGACGTCCAGGAGGCATCCTAATAAGATGCCAGAGCCACCTCAGCTGGCTCCTCTCGATGTGGAGGAGCAGCGGCTCTACTCTGAGTCCTCCCTGGATGACTGAAAACTCCTTCCATGTAGGCCTACTGCTGCAAATCAAAAGAGACTGAAACAAAATTCTAATTTTCTTTACATTAATAGAAACTCAATCTTAACATAATCCTTTGAAAAAATATTAGCATATTTAAGCTAGTATGGAGCCCCATTTCTGTACATCATCCCTGAAGCATCTCCGCCATCTTTATTATAGCTATCATATTATCCAAATACAATTAAGGTAACAGGGATAGCAGAATCCCCGCCTCTTTTCCAGCGATGTGGTTCGGAGTCATTCCAGTTTTCAAAAGCCTTTTCAGAAAGGATCGAGTCTTTGTGAAGAGCTGGAACTTTGCTAACCTCTGGCTTTGCTGTAGAGTTGTTTTTCCGAGCGAACCGATTAATCTCCAGTAGCTTCACTTGTTTCCAGTCAGTGGGGGAGGAAAAGAAGGAAATAAAGGTTTTAGATCTCCTCCTGCTGATGGAAAAAGCTGGATGAAGGATCAGATCATCAACAAGCAGCTGAAGAGAACAGGAGAGGATATCGGTAACTATCATAGTTATTGAATTACCATCAGTTATTTATACATCGACTGTTCTTGCAGACCAGATGAAGCTACTATGAGAAAAAGCAGAGAGAGCAGAACGTTAGAGATTGAACTAACAGATTCTGCAGAGTGGGAGAATAGAGATAGAATGAAGCAGAATGATGGAAAAGGGGTCCCTATGTCCTCCAGCAGTCTAAGCCTATAGCAGCAGAACTATTTTCCTGCATCCCGCCACCTATCATTACTTCTGCGTTCTTAACCACCCACTGCTGATGATGAAGGACTCGGTTCTAAAAGTAGTCAAACTCATAACCAAGCAACCAAGTTCTGCAGTACCGACTCCCAATGGTTCAATGTGGAGGTTCTGGTGGTGGAAAAGAGGCATCCCAGACTAGCCTTTCCAGTTCTCCTGGGGGAAGCCTGGGTTCCTGTCCAGGTTCAGACTCTTTTTCCTTCTTTTTCTCCATTTATCATTGCTGTATTTTCACATTTTACATTTTGAATGAACAGCTGCTACCATTAAAATCTTCCATTATAAATAATACAGTTTGGCCTGTGATTTCCTGTATTTAGTCCTGTTTCTCTCCTATATATGGACACAGCTCTTACTCTCACTGCGCTCTCTTTCATCCCTTTCGATATGAAAAGCAGCTCATAGCTCATCTGATTAACTCTTCCATTCCTAGCCAGTGTTTTTTCTGCTTCTGTCTCCTTGAACCCCAGTGGGCCTCAGCAGATGGCCGCTCACACTGATCCTGGTTCTGCTGGAGGTTTCTTCCTGTTCAAAGGGAGTTTTTCCTCTCCACTGTCGCTGCATGCATGCTTAGTGTGAGGCAATGCTGTAGAGTCAATGAACAGAAAAATGTTCACTAATATGATTCTATAACCTCAGAATCGTCTCTGTAAAGTGCTTTGAGATGACGAGTTTTGTGATTGTTGCCGTATAAATAAACAGAACTTTTGAAATCGGAGGAAGTATCATGATAGAGCTTGAAATAATTCTGTGGAAGTTTAAGATTTAACATGTTCTGTGATTCAGAGGCGATCAGGATAAGTACGGTTCTAACGATGTGTTTATGCCTGTATGATGATGTGATGTTTTAATCCAATCTGCCTCCTACATCCGTAGCGTCTCTATCAAACAAAGGCCTCTTTGTTTCTCTCTCCAGGAGTTCATGTGTCCATAATATCTTCACTATTTTACATGATTTCCTCATGTAAAAAATGATGCTTTGGTCAATTCCATGATTTTATCAGCAGTCAGCTAAATTCAAGAATTCAGTGTTGTTATTTTTTCAGCACCATAACTAAAATCCTTTCAATTAACTGAAGGTTTTTAAAAAAACTCAGTACCTGGACTACTGTTGTGAACACTGTTGTGAACATAAAGGCTCAGGTGAAATTCAATGGAAAGTTAAAGATCACATTACAAAATTGTGAACATATATATTAATCCATCTCCACCAGTAGTCCCCGGTTGAAGAAGGAAATCCAAACAAGCTGGGGCAGGAAGAGCAAAAACTGCTTACAGCAGGAGCAGCGGGGATTGGCTTTACAGCAGGAATACAACATAGGTGTCCAGGGGGGTTTAATATATCTCTAAGATATGAGATCAGGAACATAACTGCTGACAGCAACGCTTCACTAGGAGACAAGCTCAGCTACTTTCTGCCCCTTTTGAGTTTAAATCCCTTGGACACGGTAAAACAGTAAAACACCTTCCTAAAGTGTTTAACTTACACGAGGTGCACAGTGGATGCAATAAATGAGAGGAAGAAATAAGTTCATACCAAGCAGAGGCAGAGGCTACTTTTTCACCTAAAACAATCAGCAGAAGTCATCATTGCTACAAAGGAATCATTCAAAATGGCTAACATAAAGTTGTGGTCGCCTGGTTATATGCATCTGTCCTTAAAGAACCTAAAGGTTGTGGAGGATTGTTTTATTTTTAATGTGCATGCAAGAGAATGCACGAGCCCTTTTTTCCTCGTGCATGAGCCTGTTTAAAATAGTGAACTCAGTTACCTATAAACTGCGTCATCTTTGTTATCAGTCGCCGCTGTCGGTTAGAGACTGCCTATGGCGACAGCAAATCCCAGAATGCTTTGCGAGGAGAGCTCTCTGCGCAAAGCATTCTGGGATATACAGGTGCTGGTCATAAAATTAGAATATCATGAAAAAGTAGATTGATTTCAGTAATTCCATTTAAAAAGTGAAACTTGTATATTATATTCATACATTACATACAAACTCATATATTTCAGATGTTTATTTTGTTTAATTTTGATGATTACAAATGAAAACAAATGAAAATCTCAAATTCATCATATCAGAAAATTAGAATATTACTGAAGACCAATAAAAACAAAGGATTTAGAGAAATGTTGGCCAACTGAAAAGTATGAACATGAAAAGTATGAGCATGTACAGCACTCAGTATTTAGTTGGGCCTCCTTTGGCCTGTATTACTGCAGCAATGCGGCGTGGCATGGAGTCGATCAGTCTGTGGCACTGCTCAGGTGTTATGATAGCCCAGGTTGCTCTAATAGTGGCTTTTAGCTCTTCTGAATTGTTGGGTCTGGTGTATTGCATCTTCTTCTTCACAATACCCCATAGATTTTCTATGGGGTTAAGGTCAGGAGAGTTTGCTGGCCAATTAAGAACAGGGATACCATGGTCCTTCAACCAGGTACTGGTAGCTTTGGCACTGTGTGCAGGTGCCAAGTCCTGTTGGAAAATGAAATCTGCATCTCCAAAAAGTTGGTCAGCTGCAGGAAGCATGAAGTGCTCTAAAACTTCCTGGTATGTGGCTGCGTTGACCCTGGACCTCAGAAAACACAATGGACCAACACCAGCAGATGACATGGCACCCCAAACCATCACTGACTGTGGAAACTTTACACTGGACTTCAAGCAACGTGGATGAAGTGCCTCTCTTCTTTTCCTCCAGACTCTGGGACCTTGATTTCCAAAGGAAATGCAAAATTTACTTTCATCAGAGAACATGACTTTGGACCACTCACCAGCAGTCCAGTCCTGTTTCTCTTTAGCCCAGGCAAGACGCTTCTGACGCTGTCTGTGGTTCAAGAGTGGCTTGACACAAGGAATGCGACAGCAGAAACCCATGTCTTTCATACGTCTGTGTGTGGTGGTTCTTGAAGCACTCACTCCAGCTGCAGTCCACTCTTTGTGAATCTCCCCCACATTTTTGAAGGGGTTTTGTTTCACAATCCTCTCCAGGGTGCGGTTATCTCTCTTGCTTGTACACTTTTTTCGACCACATCTTTTCCTTCCCTTCGCCTCTCTATTAATGTGCTTGGACACTGAGCTCTGTGAACAGCCAGCCTCTTTAGCAATGACCTTTTGTGTCTTGCCCTCCTTGTGCAAGGTGTCGATGGTCGTCTTTTGGACAACTGTCAAGTCAGCAGTCTTCCCCATGATTGTGTAGCCTATAGAACTAGACTGAAAGACCATTTAAAGGCTTTTGCAGGTGGTTTCAGTTAATTAGCTGATTAGAGTGTGGCACCAGGGGCCATCAATTTTGAACCTTTTCACAATATTCTAATTTTCTGATATGATGAATTTGAGATTTTCATTTGTTGTCATTTGTAATCATCAAAATTAAACAAAATAAACATCTGAAATATATGAGTTTGTATGTAATGTATGAATATAATATACAAGTTTCACTTTTTAAATGGAATTACTGAAATCAATCTACTTTTTCATGATATTCTAATTTTATGACCAGCACCTGTATCTGCCTCTTTTCTTCTCATCCACTTCGTAAAAAATTTTTCTCTTCTGACCCTCGGCCATTTTCAAAGAACCGCGGTGAGAAAGGTGAGCTTCAGTGACTGTCTGAAACCGTAGCTCACTACAGATACACGCCTGACAGTTGTAGTTTGTTCATGTTTATGATAAAGTTTCCTCGCGTTCGTCAAGGTTTGGTGTTGGTTTGAGGACCCAAATGCCGAAGCAGGTAGGCAGAAGTGAATTTAGGTGGGTTTAATGATGTTCACAGGAACTGAGGCAGGAATCAAAAATCCAACAGAAAATAACAAACGGCTCCAATAATCTGGCTGGAAAACAGGCAGCATAAATAGGAGCGGGATCAGATGAGCGGGAATGAGCAACCGGGCAGGGTTGGACAGGTGAACGGAATGAGCCTTTAATCCAGTCGTCAGTGCAAAGATCATGACATCTGGATTTCCCTCTTCTGCCTTTCCAAATTCAGAATTCTGACTTTGATCTCAGAATTCTGACTTTTTTTATTTTCAGAATTCAGTCAGAATTCTGAGAAAAAAGTCATTCTGGTAAAAAAAAAAGTTAACTGATTTTTAAATTTTATTTCAGTTTAGCATGGGGGGAAATGTCAGAATTCTGACTTTTTTCTCAGAATTCTGTGATTAAAGTCAGAATTCTGACTTTTCCCCCCATGCTAAACTGAAATAAAATTTAAAAATCAGTTAACTTTTTTTTTTTTCAGTGGCCCTAATCCTCTTTCGTACGTTTTGTAACTTAAAAGAATGAAAAAAATTCAAACATTATTAATACCTTTGCAAGCCTCCATATTCATAAAAACAAGAATGCTTATTTTCTCATTTCCCCTCCAAATCATCCATCTCTAGTAGAAAAGACAACAGCAGCTTACAAAGTGCAACTGGGCGTTCTGCTGAGACAGCATATCTCCTAACATGGTATCTCTTAAAGTACGGTGCCTAAATAAGCAGAACCAGCATGGATATTATCAGAGAAATTATTGACTGCCCCCTTTCAAGTCAACAATGAAATCAAATCAATGCGATTTAACTTGCTCCACTGGCCTCCCTGAATGTCTTTGACGCATTCCCTCCCTCGCTTCCATCCCTCTGTCTGCAGTGCTGCATGGGTAAAGGTGGAGCGGTAATGTGATGCAGGGAAGCGATTGGAGTGAGAACCCAGACTCACACCGGGGTGACTTACGCCGCTGCTTTTATCTCTTCACTCACACGCACTGAAATGGGCAGTCATACGACTGTGAATGCACACGGACGGACGCGCGCACTCAGCCGCTTATGCACCTCCATACCAGCTACTCAGCAAAGCCCATCTGTGAAAAGGTAAATTGAATTTTACAGGCACAAAGCAGACCCCCCTGCGGTCTTTAGAAAAATAAGCTAAAAAAAAACGCAGCTCCACTTTGAGTCTAAAGCTTTTTGTAAGGCTTCCGTCTCTTCGTCGCCTCTTCTTCTACCGTCTCCTTGTCTCTGTCTCTGCGGGGGGACCGAAGGTGTGAGAAACACTGATCGATACGCTCATTAAAGAGCTGTGTCTTTGGGAGGCCTGCAGAAGGTCTGTACTATGTTGCACACAGAGAGCGCAGAGTGAAACGCTGCGCCGATAAAGCCTTCTGTATACCAGAGCACCGTACAAACATCATTCCAAAATAAGAAAGTATAACAAAATGAACCCTTGTTACTTTCCTCCTCCTCTCCGGCTGCCTGTTTGCTTACAAGGAGACGTAGATAGAGCGCTTTCATTCCGCCTGGGCAGAGGATTTTCCAATCTGTCCGTGACTATTATTAGACGCTCCCAAACATATCCTCTGTTTCTATGTCTAGTTAACACAAACAGCCATGCAGCTAGTCGTTCTGCCCACGCAATTAACCCATCCATCTCCCGATCACGCATCGCCACCTAAGGTGCAACGAAAAAACACAATTTGATATGTTAACTTCTAATTAACAACAGCACCACCGCCTCCCACGTGTGCGTGCATGATTGTATATGTCAGGCACAAGAGATAAACACCGACAGGTGGAATTAAATGTCTACCTGTGCAGAATCCAGCATAAGCATTTCAAAACCGGCATTTAATTCTTGTGCCAGAAAACAACACAGGTAGAGATTGACACTGTTCCGTTTGGCAACTTATAGGTTGCTCAGGGTATTTGGGTGTGAACTGAGGAGCGGAAAGACACAACATTCCTCTCAATCAAAAGGGTTCAACTTTAGAATTTAAAGAGTGAAAAAAAGTTTTTGTTCTTTTTGTAGTTTCAAAGAAGTTTTTACAAATCCTACGCTTTTATAAGCAAGGAAAACTATTTTAATAAAACCTCTGAAATGGCTCTAATGGAAAAGTCTGAATGAGGAATGAAGGTGTCATGGTCTGGGCTCTGATTAGTGGCTTTTCCATCTGCTCCTGCTCACCTGTCTGATTAACACCAATCGTTTCCACCTGTTCCTCACCGGCCACTTTATTAGGTACCCCATGCTAGTAACGGGTTGGACCCCCTTTTGCCTTCAGAACTGCCTCAATTCTTGGTGGCATAGATTCAACAAGGTGCTGGAAGCATTCCTCAGGGAGTTTGGTCCATATTGACATGATGGCATCACACAGTTGCCGCAGATTTGTCGGCTGCACATCCATGATGCGAATCTCCCGTTCCACCACATCCCAAAGATGCTCTATTGGATTGAGATCTGGTGACTGTGGAGGCCATTTGAGTACAGTGAACTCATTGTCATGTTCAAGAAACCAGTCTGAGATGATTCCAGCTTTATGACATGGCGCATTATCCTGCTGAAAGTAGCCATCAGAAGTTGGGTACATTGTGGTCATAAAGGGATGGACATGGTCAGCAACAATACTCAGGTAGGCTGTGGCGTTGCAACGATGCTCAATTGGTACCAAGGGGCCCAAAGAGTGCCAAGAAAATATTCCCCACACCATGACACCACCACCACCAGCCTGAACCGTTGATACAAGGCAGGATGGATCCATGCTTTCATGTTGGAGACGCCAAATTCTGACCCTACCATCCGAATGTAGCAGCAGAAATCGAGACTCATCAGACCAGGCAACGTTTTTCCAATCTTCTATTGTCCAATTTCCATGAGCTTGTGCAAATTGTAGCCTCAGTTTCCTGTTCTTAGCTGAAAGGAGTGGCACCCGGTGTGGTCTTCTGCTGCTGTAGCCCATCTGCCTCAAAGTTCCACGTACTGTGCGTTCAGAGATGCTCTTCTGCCCACCTTGGTTGTAACGGGTGGTTATTTGAGTCACTGTTGCCCTTCTATCAGCTCCAACCAGTCTGGCCATTCTCCTCTGACCTCGGGCATCAACAAGGCATTTCCGCCCACAGAACTGCCGCTCACTGGATGTTTTTTCTTTTTCGGACCATTCTCTGTAAACCCTAGAGATGGTTGTGCGTGAAAATCCCAGTAGATCAGCAGTTTCTGAAATACTCAGACCAGCCCTTCTGGCACCAACAATCATGCCACGTTCAAAGTCACTCAAATCACCTTTCTTCCCCATACTGATGCTCGCTTTGAACTGCAGGAGATTGTCTTGACCATGTCTACATGCCTAAATGCACTGAGTTGCCGCCATGTGATTGGCTGCTTAGAAATTAAGTGTTAACGAGCAGTTGGACAGGTGTACCTAATAAAGTGGCCGGTGAGTGTATGTTGTTTGTCTGCCTACCATCAGCGCCAGTTTATTTGAGCTGTTGTGACTGTAACTCTAGGGTCAAGTGGGTTTACCTTAGATCAGGGGTGTCAAACTGGTTCCAGAAAGGGCCGAGTGGCTGCAGGTTTTCTTTCCAACCAAGCAATAGCACCAGACTCCAGTCATTTCATAATGTCATCATGTTCAGATTGGACTCACTTGATGAGATGATAGGAGTCTGATGTGCTGATTGTACCTTTTCCTGGGTCCTGCTGTTACTGAACCTGGACTGTTTGACTGACCTTGGCTTGGATTCTCCTTACGGACCCTGTTTGGACTGAGGGCGCCATGGAGAAACTCCAGGACTGTTTTGAGTTCTTTGACTGGAAGATGTGCAAAGTTGCAGCAACCTTTGACATCTTGTTAAATATAGATGAGTATGCCATGACTGTGTCAGCCTACATCAACAAATGCATTGAGGACGTCAGCATCACTAAGAACATCACCACCCAGGCCAACCAACCACCCTGGATAAATGGAAAGATTCAGAAATTGCTAAACCAGGGGGAGGAGACATTAAACCTGGACGTAGCTGAAGTGAGGAAAACTCTGAGGAGAGTCAATCCGAGGAAGGCCCCAGGGCCTGATAACATACCTGGGCAGGTGTATAAGGAGTGTGCAGATCAGCTGGCTGGTGTCCTCACAGACATCTTTAACACCTGGCTGGACCAATCCATAGTGCCAGCATGCTTCCAGTCTGCCTCCATTATTCCAGTCCCAAAGAAGCCTCAGATCGCCTCCCTCAATGATTAGCGGCCTGTCGCTCTGACTCCCATCATGATGAAGTGCTTCCAAAGG
The DNA here is from genome assembly GCF_016077235.1 of Cyprinodon tularosa. NCBI lineage: Eukaryota > Metazoa > Chordata > Actinopteri > Cyprinodontiformes > Cyprinodontidae > Cyprinodon > Cyprinodon tularosa. Next base: position 15,625 of record NW_024038345.1, read on the forward strand.
CTGGTTAAAGAACACATTGGCCGTTTCTCAATTCACGAGAACGCGAGTACGTACTCGCGTTCTCGTCAAGTCCGTTCTTGGCGAGAACGCAGGAAGATCGGACTTGACAAGAACGTGAGTACGTACTCGCGTTCTCGTCAAGTCCGTTCTTGGCGAGAACGCAGGGAGATCGGACTTGACGAGAACGCGAGCACGCAAGCACGTATCTGTATTGGAACAGAAGCGTACTCGTGACGTCATCACATGCAACGTTCTTTAGCATTTCTTTAACAGTCAAAGCTATTTATTCCCTACACAAAACATTTTGAAAACAATATTTTTAATTTCCAAAGCTTAAGAAACATTTTTAAAAATTACCGAACCGAGGGTATAAAACCAGCAATGGCGGGCCGAATTAAAGCAAAAAACCGCCATCAGAACGAGCGGTAGTTCACACATAACTAGACCGAGAGAAGTGCACTACAGACGGGGTAACATTAGCCCTGGCTGCGGTTACCCTCGGAGGTCTGCTGGGCACTCTGGTCCGCTCAACGTCGGACTTTTTTTTTTTTTTTTCGCACTAACTCTGTAAACAGGCCACACAGGGAGGCTTCAATGTATAATGTTATCGCCTCAAACGATTTCAAAACGTACTTTTCAAGAACAGCAGCAGCAGAAAAGGGAATGTTTAGCTTAACACTGTGAGCGCTGTCTGGAATCAAGCTGCGGCCGCGGGGCATTCTGGGGAAGCGGTCAGTCTGAAGAACGCACAAGTCTGCTCTGATGCATGCTCGATAAAGAGGGCGGGGTGAGAACAACATCCGGGGATTTAGTGCGTTCTCGATCTGGCGTTCTCGAGAATTGGAACGGTACTCGGGCTGAGGCTGATGACGTGTCACGAGCACACGAGAACGCTCAAGAACGCATATTGAGAAACGGCCATCGTCTCCAGTCAGCCGCCAACATTCCACCCGTTCTAGTTCGCCTACCATCTCTGCTGCTCTCCACCTGAGCCTGGCACACCTGGAGGAGAAGAACACCCACAATTCATCTATTTCTGTTACAGGGATATGTCCCAAAGACCGTTAAGGTTGCTGTAATTAAACCTCTGCTTAAGAAACCGTCTCTTGACCCAGATGATTTGGTCAATTATAGACCTATATACAATCTTCCTTTCTGATCTAAAATTCTTGAGAAAGTAGTTGCCAAACAAGTGTGCGATCACTTGCACCATAACGAACTTTTTGAAGAGTTTCAGTCTGGCTTTAGAGCTCATCATAGCACTGAAACAGCTCTGGTGAAAGTCACTAATGATATTCTCATGGCCTCAGATAATGGACTTGTGTAGCTGATCCATATTGTTATGGCTTGAAGATGCTGTAGGAATTAAGTAAACTGGACTTGGCTGGTTTAAATCCAATTTGTCTGCCATTTATCTGTTAGTTTATGTTAAAACAACAGTGTATAATTTTCAGCGATTTTTAACCCTGTATGACCAGTGGGGGCACCAGCGCTCCCTTTTGCCTATATATTTTTATATGCCTGTAGAATTACAACCAAATTAGGAACAGCAAAATATTTTTTCCTTCAGACAATTTGGTTTTGATTTTGCATAAATCTAATAAAAATGAAAAAAAAAAATTCTTGTACAGCATTGCAGACCGCTTTGTACTACATCACAATATATAAGATGTAATTTATGGATAAACCATCTCGTGGTTTTTTCTTACCAGCCACGACCAGAAAAAAAACAGAAGTGACATATATTTTTTCCTGGGAGTTATAGTCTTGTACTTCCATTTTTTCAGTTTTTGGCCATAACACTTTTTATTGTGTGAATATTGTGAACCTGTGTCTCTTTATTTCTCAGGTAATCTTTAATATTTGATTGAACTACTGTAAAGAAATAATTTTGAAGTACTTAATACTGTAATATGTTTCTAAAATAGATCATAATGTGCATATTATTCAATTTTTGTCTCTGGTTGGTGTATTTCAAAAAGGAAGTTTATTTTCTTGTTTGAAAATTATTTTTTTTTCCATTACTATTTTTGAGGGATAGAGTTTCTATATTCAGAAAAACATGTCATGGTCTTGGTTCTGCTGTTCTTTACTTTGCTCATTGTTATCTAGATTTATTGGTTTACTTCCAATTTTGTTGTAATTTCTAGATTTGTTAGTTCTCATGTTTTTCTGTTGCCCTCTTGTGTGTGTTCCTTTCCCCTTGGCTCCCTCGTTGTCTCCTCTCACACCCGCTCCTTGTCAGCTCGTTAACACTCCCTTTGTCTCAGTCAGCTGTTTATGCTCTCCCTCTGCTCTCACTTTTTGCTGTCCTCCTATGCTGTTGTCTACCTCCCTGGTCTCTCCCTGGCTTCTAGTGTTTGGTTTCCCCAGATGTCTCCATAGTTCTGGTTTGCTTTTCTTTATTAGTTGGATTTTTTCATCCCTGCTTTTGTTTACGTTTTTGATTAAATCCACAAGAAATCACCTCACCCCCAGATTCCACATACTCCGTCAGCGCTCCGCTCCGCCCCGCTGACGTACGTCGTGTGATGCGCTTGTCTTTCATGGAAATCAATGAGAGCTTTTCCACATCCACCGCTACTCCTCCGCACGTCTCCGTCCACGTACGTCTTCTCCGTCCGTCACCGACAAATTACGGAGCCGAGCTATTTTTTGCTCCACTCTGGTCTGGCCAGGTCAAGATCCACTATTGCAATCGCACCATACAGGAAAAAGAACATCGACAAATTCTGGTTCGTCAAATTAAAATATAGCAGCAACAGATCGGTGACTAGAAATTATAGCACAATTCTTATATATAAAAAAAACTAACACCGTTTATTTAAATGATTGGATCCAAACTACTGGTTATTCACCAACGAGGAAGCAGATTTCTCATCTCCATCAAAATATTTATTTTATACCGAGGGACTTAAACTTTAATCAAATCCATTCAAAAGAAACTTCTTATTACAGGAATGAAAAGAGATGCTGAGTTTGGGAGTAGAGAACAAGTTCCTTAAAAAAAAAGCTGTTTTGAATTAACCTTATCCCCGTTACAAAAATCTACAAATATATATTTATATATTTGGGCAGAAAACTGAACATATGCTGGATGATGGTGGGATTTTTTTAATATGTCATATTAAATGAAGCGCTCACAGGGTTCATACAGGAATGAGTGACTCTAATTTAAAGCTATTAATAGCGATATAATATATCAGACGGAAATTTTTTTTATAAGCATTTTTTATTAAAGAATTATAAATACTTCGATAAACATATTTAAATAATTTTAGTGCCAATTAAGGCCTTGATTTAAAGAAAAAATGAATGAATTGTAATTATTTTTAATGATCCGCGGAAACCCTGGTTCATCTGGCGCATGCCCTCTACCATCTCCAAGGAACTCAGAGCGGAGCGGGGCGGAGCGCGGAGCGCTGACGGAGTATGTGGGATTTCAGGGTCAGCCTCTCTGCCTCTGCATTTGGGTCCTAAACCACAACCAACCCTGACAAAACATGCATAGAAAACTGTAAGGTTTGCAGACAGAGGCAGAAACCTTGTGGAATTTCAAAGGATCAGAGGTTCCAATTTTCTTCAACCACAGCAGAAGCACCAAGAAAAAAGACACACCCACATTTAAACAACCCAGCTTTCTAAAGCATCCGTCTGTACCATCTCCAATAAAAGTGGTGGTAAAACATTTGTTTGGGAAGCAACCAACTAAATTAATCCTCTAGAGGAAACAAATAAACAACATTTTTAATAACTTAAACAAAATGAAGCTAAACAATAGTCCAATCTCCCCTCAGTCAGTTTCCTTTATGAGGCTGATTGGAAACACCAGGTCCTCGTCAGCATTGCTCATGGGCGCGCTTCCATGGCAACACCTGACCAGGTGACCTCAAAGAAAGTGGTCAGAACAAAAAAAAAAGAAGTTCCTAAAGCCAGTATCTCATTTTTTTAAAACACAGAGAATGCCTATTTAGGACACAAATTAGAGGAGGGGCTAAATCCCCCACAAAACCAAAACAATATTCCTTTTTTCAGTTGGTTATTTCTGTCATGGTTCTGCCCTTTCTGGACTTCTGTTTGGGTTTATTTGAATTTTTAGTTTTACCGTGACTTTGTGTTGTTTTTCTTTCCCATTTTGTGTCCTTGTTGTTGTTTTCTAGCAGTTTTTTGTGTTGCTCTCTGTTGCCCCCTTGTGCCAGTTCCCTATCCCCTTAGCTCCCTTCTAGTTGCTTCTATCCACACCTGCTCTCTATCAGCTGATTGGCCCATTCTTTGTTCTGTCTCCCATATATACTCCCTTCTGTGCAGTTCCTCACTGCTGGTCTCTCTTCATTACTTCCTCTTTGACATCTCCTGGTTTTTGGTTTCCTGTTTATCGTTTTTGGATTTATGCTTCTGTTGCCATTTGTTTCCAAATTAAATTAGCAAGAACTCATCTCTGCCTCCTATTACTCTACTTATGGGTCCTCATCAACATCCACCAACCTTGCTCGCTAACCGATTGCACATTTTAGGATTCCATTTAGTTGAAATATACTTACTTCTCAATAATTATTCAAATAAGTGGAGGCTATCATGGTACAAAATGGCTTCTGATCAGGAATAGGAATCTTTCCGGGGCTCTGGTGGTGTTTGACCCCGGCTAACCTCAGGCGGCCGATCCGGGCAGCTCAGGCGGTTACCACACCTTCTACGAGGTGCGCACTTGTGAACGCGAGGTCTGTGGTGAATAAAATTTTTCTCCAGCAGCATTTTTTTACATCCCACCCTTTAGCGGTACTGTTTCTATCAGAGATTTGGATTAACACCGGAGAGTACGGCTTTCTAAGAGCTACTACCTCTGGATTGTACTTTTATCAACACACCAGGAACCACCGGTCGCACTGGCTTTTTCTCCTCTTTTTACTTCATGGACATGGAGCAATTGCTGAAATCTTTTATTTCCATGTCTACTGAAGTCCTGGCGTTGCTTCTCTTAGAGCCATTTCTCCAAAGCCAAATTCTGCAACTATGGCTCAATGACACTACAAGCGCAGTAGATGTGATTTTCGGAATGCTGAGCGTCGGTGGAAGAAGATTCACGTCGAGGTTTCTGTCAGATTCATATAGAATGCTGGAGAAATGATCAAAGGGCTGTTAAAGCTGAAAAGAGTCAGTATTTCTCAGACTTGACTAAGAACTCGAGTTCTTTTTAAAACGATTAGTAGTTTTTAATCCCACTCCGTCCATTTAATCGGGGATGACGAGGGAAACTTGCGAAATATTCCTCTCCTGTTTTAATGGGAAGGTTGCTGCTTTTAGGTGTCACAGTCTTGGTTTTGTTATGTTTATTTAGAGTATTCAGTTTTACTTTGCTCCTTGTTTTAGTGTTTAATTATTATTTTGTTGTTTTCTTGTTAGTTCCAGTCTTCCTGGTTTTCCATTTGTTGTCCTCTGCTGCCCTCTTGTGTCCTCTTTCCCTAGCTCTGTTTTCTGCTCTGTCTTCACCTGTTTTCAATCCCCTCGTTAGCCCTCTCTTTGTCTCTGTCCCCTTTAAAAGCCCTCCCTCTTCAGTTCCTGTTTGCTGGATCCTCGTCTACCGTCTGTCTGCTTACCTCGTCTCTCCCTGGCTCCTAGAGTTTGGTTTCCCCTGATGTCTCCTTGGTTCTGGTTCGTTTGTTATTTCTATTGGACTTTTGGATTCCTGCCTCAGTTCCTGTGAACCTCATTAAACCCACCTAAATTCACCTCTGCCTACTTGCCTCTGCATTTGGGTCCTCAAACCAACACCAAATCGTGACATTAGGGAAAACATATCCATCTCTTCATGTGGGGTTCAGTTTGTCGGTTTAAGTATGTCAATGTCTGTGCTCACAGAGTAGTTAAATAATGACAGGGGTTGGACAATGAAACTGAAACACCTGGTTTTAGACCCTAATAATTTATTAGTATGGTTTAGGGCCTCCTTTTGCGGCCAATACAGCGTCAATTTGTCTTGGGAATGACATATACAAGTCCTGCACAGGTCAGAGGGACTTTAAGCCATTCTTCTTGTAGGATAGGGGCCAGGTCACGACTTGATGCTGGTGGAGGAAAATGTTTCCTGACTCGCTGCTCCAAAACACCCCAAAGTGGCTCAATAATATTTAGATCTGGTGACTGTGCAGGCCATGGGAGATGTTCAACTTCACTTTCATGTTCATCAAGCCAATCTTTCACCAGTATTGCTGTGTGTATTGGTCATCCTGATACACAGCACCTATATCAGGATACAATGTTTGAATCATTGGATGCACATGGTCCTCCAGAATGGTTTGGTAGTCCTTGTAAAAGTAAAAACAATAATTTTCATGGCGATCACTGAGTCTGGGAGCGGCCATTTCTGCCCAAATACAGTAACCCCTCCCTCCTGCCATCTTCCAGCAGTGACGTCACGGTGCGGTAAGCCTAGCGCCATTCTCCCCGCTTTACAAGCTAAATCAATGGGAACTACTAGACACATCTGCAATCAACAACAATTATTGAAGATTTCCAGAGGACTTCACCATTGAAATTCACCAGAGCTATAGTGAAACTGACAATGCCCACGTGCATGGCAGCTGGATGCTGGAATACATCGGGTAAAAGGGAAAAAAAGAGTTATTCCACCTTTCTGATTCCTGATCCTCCACGGACGGGTTGGTCGTTGGATCGCCAACTTGAAGAGGGAGGATTTGCCATCGAACTTCTGGCCAGAGGAAAAACCCGTAATATGTAGCCGACATTTGGAAGAAGAATGTTTTCTTTCTTTTTTTATTTATTTTTTATTTTATTTTATTTATTTTTATTTCTTTTATTTTTATTTTTTTTCCGAATTTTTTTTTATTTTATTTTATTGTTTTTTATTTATTTATTTTTATTTATTTATTTATTTTTTTATTATTTTTTTATTTTATTTATTTATTTATTTATTTATTTATTTTTTAAGAAGAAGAATGTTTTCAAGATGACTTGGATAATAGCGCGTTGTGACAAACACCAGATACAGCACTGGGACTTGATCAACAGCCGATACCGCACCGTGACGTCACTAACCAGTAGGTGGCAGTAGTGTTCTTTGACAAACATTGAAGTCTCCAGTAAAGCACATTCACAGGAAAATTACTCTGAATTAAAAACACTGATCATTTATTGAACAGGATGGAATCATTTCTGATTTAAAGAATTTTCAGAACTTTTTCCAATTTTGAATATGAGCGGATTTTTCCTTTAAATAAATGCAGTATTTCTCATAAAAGCTGCAAAGTTGATCAACAAGAAGCCAAACATGGGCTTCCATATGAGCCTCTGGTTCCAGCTTTGGTTGCCTGGGTTACCGCATCCCTGTGGATGGTCATCTTGCCGTTGCTATGCTAATGAGAGGAGTAGCTGTAACCGCCTGTCAATGTCTGCATCAGTGTGTGGCTCTTATTGAAGAGCCTGACACAGTGAGGTCATGCAGAGGCCAGAAAGTTTTTACTTTAAATATCACAACAAGCGAAAGATTGTAAAATTAGGCGAGCGTATACGTAAGAAGATTAGCATTTTATTCATTAGGAATGGAGCTGCTCCTAATGAGATTCCTCTCTCAGCGCTGTGACTCTCTCCCTTTTACTCCATCCTGTTTTATTATTTACATCCCTATCTCTCCAGCTCTTTTTTTGGTGCATTTTATCAGTTTAATCAGGCTGCGTGGAGAGGGGAATCGTGGCGATGCGCATCGTTCGCCCAGCCTCATGGTAATGCATCTTTATTAGTCTCCCATCATCAGCCCAGGAGACGAGTCTCTGCTATCACTGTCAATTAGCGAGCCGGGGATGCTCTGAGAGGCGGCTCGCTGCTCTTTATTAATATCTCCAAACAAGCACACAGAACTCAGACGTGTAGAAAGGGGCTTTCTCTTTATTAAAACACACAGCGATCCACAGAGAATAGCACACAGGAGGACATCATCAGGCAGCGGAAAGGTGCAGTTGCAGAGCTTTAGGTTTCATTAAGTGAGAGAATAAAGAAAAAAAGGGACAGATATTATGGTTTCATCATGACTTTCTGGAAATATGGCTTTTTCAATCAACGGAGAGGCATTATTTATTCATACATGCATTTTTAAAAGGCACAGCAGATACAGCAGAGTTTACACAATCAAATATACATGAATATGATATTAGTGGTGAGGTGGTTGGAAAAATGAAACTTTATTTGCATGAAAAACAAGGAGAGAAAGCGGCAGAAAGGAATAAAAAAGGAGAACTTTTACCAATTTTTTTGCTAAGATGTGGAAGGCTCCATTATCCTGTTTCTCTTTGTGTGTGTGTGTGTGTGTGGTCCTCTAGTGTCTCTTTAATGAGGCTTTGCTGCAAAGCGGAGCTCTCTAGGACTGCGTGTGTTCTGCATTTTAAAGACGCTCCGCTGCACCTTGCAGTGTTTCTGATTACGTGTCTGTTCCATCACACCAACACACCCGACCACACAGGTTGATCCGTGTCCCGAAGGAATGATTGGTGTGTTTCCTAAATAAAGCCTGAGCTCGTCGGTGACAGACGGCCAAAGGACTTTTTCTGCATCTCTCCCCTTTATCTCTCACATTTCTACCCTTGTGAGCTCCTTTCTCCTCCCTCTCTATCTCCCACCGAGATCTTCTCTGACCTCATGTTTATGGATCTTGCTATGTTGGGGTTGTTGATCAATGATGGTCTCAGTGTGTCCTGTTTCCCACAGCAAAAGGACCTGAGATATGATATACAGTAAGTCCAAAAACAGACGGCAGTTTAACTCTCCTTTTAAAAGCTGTAAGGTGGGAAAATAGATGAAGAAACTAGGGATGCACGATATTGGGATTTTGGCCGATATCCGATATGCCGATATTTTAAAACTCATGTAGCCGATAACCGATATCGATACCGATGTTAAAGCTGGACAAAAATAAGTAGTCATTGAAAATAGCAGTTTTGTTATCCATTTCTGACACTTTGAAAAATAATATACTCAAATATATTTTCATATGCTGATATCAAATTGATTTTTAAAAATGCGGTATCGATCGATTTTACTTTCAAAATCGATCGATACCGTGTCCATATATCAACATATAAAAATATGGCAAAATTTCGTGAATTTTTGGGGGATTTCGTAGCATAACGATGACATATAGCAATATTTCATTAGTAAAAGAATGAAGCAGAATGATGAAAAAGGGGTCCCTATGTCCTCCAGCAGTCTAAGCCTATAGCAGCAGAACTATAGAGATAGCTCAGGATATTTGAGGGTTTTTATCTGGCAGACCAAAAAGAAGTAGTGCGTAAAGAAGTGGAAAGAAAAAATCAAAGGCAAGCATTTTATTCCGCTTTAAACCTCAGAAACCTTCCATATATCGTAGTAAACAGCCTGTAATAAAGGCAGAGTCCAGCATTTTTTATCACAACCACAAACTTTATGATGTTATTGGAATTTCTAATGTCTTATAGCAAAACAAAGTGAGGTTTATTTATGAAATTCACCAAATCCTTTTGCAGATGCTAACTTTTCTGTCTTTTGTCACCATCAAGCTTCCCACCAACCATGACCAGTTCCCGCTCCCACAGTGGAAACCAGTGCTCAGTAAGATATTCAAACTGAAGTGATTGTTGTAATCTAACTCTTCTTTAAAAGCTTTGGGAATATTACCGTTGACCAGTTCTGTTTCTTGGTCTTCATGTTAATGTGTTACAATAACAGGATTTTAATGACAGTTTAAGTTTTATTCAGGAATGTCAGATTGAAGGGAATCAGATTTTTCTTTCCACTTCTTACGCACTACTTCTGCAAGATAAAACCCTCAAATATCCTGAGCTATCTCTATAGTTCTGCTGCTATAGGCTTAGACTGCTGGAGGACATAGGGACCCCTTTTTCATCATTCTGCTTCATTCTATCTCTATTCTCCCACTCTGCAGAATCTATTAGTTCAATCTCTAACGTTCTGCTCTCTCTGCTTTTTCTCATAGTAGCTTCATCTGGTCTGTTCCTGTCTGGCTGTGACTCCATCCTGGAGAGAAATATCAGCTGTGCTGCTGCCATCAACAGCTTTGTTTCTAGATGTTGGAGCTTGGCCTGTTTTCCAGTGTAGTCCTGTTTCTCTGACTGTGACTGACTGGGTGTGCTCTATTCATCCTCACATTGAGCCTGGTTCTGCTTGAGGTTTCTTCCTGTTCAAAGGGAGTTTTTCCTCTCCACTGTCGCTACAAGCATGCTTAGTGTGAGGGATTGCTGAAGAGTCAATGAGTCGATGCAATCAGCTGGTTTTCCTTAGATAGAAAACTTTGAATCAATCTGACTGGATGATCTGGTGAACTGGAAAGTGACCTGAGATGACCTGATGTGAATTGGAGCTATAGAAATAAACTGAATAGAATGGGAGAAATCCCTTTGATTGCTGATTGATGAAGCAGTGTTGTCTGCGTGTTCTTTCAGCATCACTGTCTACCAGATGCAATGAAGTGTTGAAGAGCAGATCAGCTCATTAGCGGCCATGGTGAATTACTCCTGATGAATGCTAGCAGCCGCTAATGAAAAGCATTGTTCTTGGAGGACGACTAAATCAAACACACACTTCATCAATAAGTGAAGAGGTCCCTGATGAAGGACTAGACCCTGTGGGGATAACTCACCCCCCCTACCACCCCAGGACAAATCAAACTCTCATTTAGCCGCTGCTCGATGGATGCAGTAGTGACCAGGTCTAGTGGAAGCCTGAGGAAAGTGAAGACTGTGAGAGAAACAGTGAAGTGAAGCCGTGTGGGAGGGAGGGGGGGTATAATCTTAGTGTAAAAGCAGCGAATAATCAATTTATTGCTCTCAGCGGGTCCTGGTCTGGCATCGCCTTGGTGGGACACTTGACCTTTGACCAAAGTGTAGAAGTTTTTCTCACATATTCTCCTCTTTTAATCATCGTTTCCTTAGTTTGCAGCCGGGTGGAAAGAGTTAGTGAAGCCAGAGGCAGTTCTACAAGTTATACAGTTATAGAGAAGTCAGTGAAAACTGCAGCATCTTCTTTAACCTTCAGCCTTCCAACTCTGGAGGCTGTTAGAAAACTGCAACACACGAGATTAGGACATTTTAAAGAAAGAATTTAACGTTTTATATGTTTGTTCTGTTTCTGTTTTGTTTTTCTTTCGCTCCTTGATTTGTAGTGTTTAGTTTTCTTTTCACCATGTTTCTTTATCCTGGTTATTTGATTATTATTTTGTTGTTGTTTTCGTATTAGTTCCTGTCTTCCTGGTTCTCCATTTGTTGTCCTCTGCTGCCCTCTTGTGTCCTCTTTGTCTTGCTCTGTTTTCTGTTCTGCCCTCACCTGTATCAATCCCCTCGTTAGCCCTCTCTTTGTCTCTGTCCCCTTTAAAAGCCTCCCTCTTCAGTTCCTGTTTGCTGGATCCTCGTCTTACTTCTAGTCTAACCTCTGGTCAATCGTCTGTCTGCCTTCCTCGTCTCTTCCTGGTCCTTAGATTTTGGTTTTACCCTGATGTCTCCTAGATTCTGGTTCATGAGTTATTTTGTTGGATTTTTTGACTCCTGCCTCTGCGCCGGTGAACCTCAATTAAACCACTAAAATTCACCTCAGCCAACTCGTCTATGCATTCGGGTCCTCCATACCAAAACTGTTGGTATGGTACTGTTGGTGACAGGTTGCCAATTATTTCTCTTTTGTTGGTTTAATTCAGTTCAGTGATTGATGTCGATCCAGTTCAAGCATATTTCCTCCACAAACATTAAGGTCACTGTCACTCTTAAACAAATGCAGAACTGAAAAAGCTCACAGTTTGAAATTAGAAAGAGGCAAAATCACACATTTTGGAATCTCATCCTCTTACCGACATAATTCTGTCATAATTAACCATTAAAGTTAAATTATATACATTATTTCATGTTCCAGCTCTGAAGCACCGCATTAATTAGAAATGTCAGACGTCCATCAATATCAAAGAGGCGGGGCTAGGGCAGCTTGACGTCTCATTGGCTGCTTCTCACTACTGGTTTTCTTTTACTCTAATATCAAAAAAGCAAATCAGTCATCAGGGTTTTTAAGGGAGCTGCCTTAGTCCCGCCTCCTTGATGGATGTGGGACATTTGAAATGATTCATGCCGTGCTTTAGGAAAATGAAATCCATCCATCCATCATCCATCATCCACCCATCCATCCATCATCCATCCATCCATCCATCATCCACCCATCCATCCATCATCCATCCATCATCCATCCATCAATCCATAAATCCATCCATCCATCCATCATCCATCCATCCATTCATCCATCCATCCATCCATCCATCCATCCATCCATCCATCCTCCATCCATCCATCCATCCATCCACCCATCCACCCATCCATCCATCATCCATCCATCCATCCATCATCCACCCATCCATCCATCCATCCTCCATCCATCAATCCATAAATCCATCCATCCATCCATCATCCATCCATCCATTCATCCATCCATCCATCCATCCATCCTCCATCCATCCATCCATAAATCCATCCATCATCCATCCATCCATTCATCCATCCATCCATCCATCCATCCTCCATCCATCCATCCATAAATCCATCCATCCATCCATAAATCCATCCATCCATCCATCGTTCATCCACCCATCCATCCATCATCCATCCATCAATCCATAAATCCATCCATCCATCCATCATCCATCCATCAATCCACCCATCCATCCATCCATCCATCATCCATCCATCCATTCATCCATCCATCCATCCATCCATCCTCCATCCATCCATCATCCATCATCCATCCATCAATCCATAAATCCATCCATCCATCCATCCATCAATCCACCCATCCATCCATCCATCCATCATCCATCCATCCATCCATTCATCCATCCATCCATCCATCCATCCATCCATAAATCCATCCATCCATCCATCCATCCTCCATCCATCCATCCATCCATCCATCATCCATCATCCATCCATCCATCCATCATCCATAAATCCATCCATCCATCCATCATCCATCCATCCTCCATCCATCCATCCATCCATCATCCATAAATCCATCCATCCATCATCCATAAATCCATCCATCCATCCATCCATCATCCATCATCCATAAATCCATCCATCATCCATCATCCATAAATCCATCCATCCATCATCCATCATCCATAAATCCATCCATCATCCATCCATCCATCCATCCATCATCCATCATCCATCCATCCATCCATCATCCATAAATCCATCCATCCATCCATCATCCATCCATCCTCCATCCATCCATCCATCCATCCATCATCCATAAATCCATCCATCCATCCATCCATCCATCCATCCATCATCCATCATCCATCCATCCATCCATCATCCATAAATCCATCCATCCATCCATCATCCATCCATCCTCCATCCATCCATCCATCCATCATCCATAAATCCATCCATCCATCATCCATAAATCCATCCATCCATCCATCCATCATCCATCATCCATCATCCATAAATCCATCCATCCATCCATCCATCCATCCATCATCCATAAATCCATCCATCCATCCATCATCCATCATCCATCCATCATCCATCCATCATCCATCATCCATCCATCATCCATCCATCCATCCATCCATCATCCATCTATCATCTATCCATCCATCCATCCATCCATCATCCATCCATCCATCATCCATCCATCCATCCATCCATCATCCATCCATCCATCATCCATCCATCCATCCATCATCCATCCATCATCCATCCATCCATCCATCATCCATCCATCATCCATCCATCCATCCATCATCCATCCATCCATTCATCCATCCATCATCCATCCATCCATCCATCATCCATCAATCCATCATCCATCCATCATCCATCCATCATCCATCCATCCATCCATCATCCATCCATCATCCATCCATCCATCCATCATCCATCCATCCATACATACATCCATCCATCCATCCATCCATCATCCATCCATCCATCCATCCATCATTCCATCATCCATCCATCCATCCATCATCCATCCATCCATCCATCCATCCATCCATCAGACTTTTCAATCTTCAGCATCTTGATTGAAATCATGGGGCGTGAACTTTTACATTTCATGTATTTCTCACAGCCACTCCACCCTGGCAGCAGGCTGAAGCTCCATGTGTGGCTTTACTGGCAAAGTCTAAATAAATCTTTCTTAATATCATCACTTCTCAGGCATCGCTGAAACGCTCCAGTGTGTCAGAATGGCTTTTCTATCAGACACTATTTGCAGCTGGCAGGTGAACATGGATGGAGATAGGATTGGTTGAAGGGGGGGGCTCTGGTAATTAACCCAGCAGACGCCTGATGGCTTGCCCAGCAGGCAGCAATCTAATCAGCCCTGCACCTGATTTTCATCTAGACATGTAGGGAATTAGATGTTTAACGGTGCCAGTCTTCACAATCGGTCACTGAAGTTTTCTCCATGGTCATCCTGTTAGATGGCCAGAGATGGTGTGTGTCTATGTTGATAGTGTGTGTCTATGTTGATGGTGTGTGTCTATGTTGATGATGTGTGTCTATGTTGATGGTGTGTGTCTATGTTGATGGTGTGTGTCTATGTTGATGATGTGTGTCTATGTTGATGGTGTGTGTCTATGTTGATGGTGTGTGTCTATGTTGATGGTGTGTGTCTATGTTGATGGTGTGTGTCTATGTTGATGGTGTGTGTCTATGTTGATGATGTGTGTCTATGTTGATGATGTGTGTCTATGTTGATGGTGTGTGTCTATGTTGATGATGTGTGTCTATGTTGACGGTGTGTGTCTATGTTGATGGTGTGTGTCTATGTTGATGGTGTGTGTCTATGTTGATGATGTGTGTCTATGTTGACGGTGTGTGTCTATGTTGATGGTGTGTGTCTATGTTGATGATGTGTGTCTATGTTGATGATGTGTGTCTATGTTGACGGTGTGTGTCTATGTTGATGGTGTGTGTCTATGTTGATGATGTGTGTCTATGTTGATGATGTGTGTCTATGTTGACGGTGTGTGTCTATGTTGATGATGTGTGTCTATGTTGACAGTGTGTGTCTATGTTGACGATGTGTGTCTATGTTGATGATGTGTGTCTATGTTGATGGTGTGTGTCTATGTTGACGATGTGTGTCTATGTTGATGGTGTGTGTCTATGTTGATGATGTGTGTCTATGTTGACGGTGTGTGTCTATGTTGATGGTGTGTGTCTATGTTCATGGTGTGTGTCTATGTTGATGATGTGTGTCTATGTTGACGGTGTGTGTCTATGTTGATGATGTGTGTCTATGTTGACAGTGTGTGTCTATGTTTACGATGTGTGTCTATGTTGATGATGTGTGTCTATGTTGATGGTGTGTGTCTATGTTGATGGTGTGTGTCTATGTTGATGGTGTGTGTCTATGTTGATGGTGTGTGTCTATGTTGATGGTGTGTGTCTATGTTGACGATGTGTGTCTATGTTGATGGTGTGTGTCTATGTTGATGGTGTGTGTCTATGTTGATGGTGTGTGTCTATGTTGATGATGTGTGTCTATGTTGATGGTGTGTGTCTATGTTGATGGTGTGTGTCTATGTTGATGGTGTGTGTCTATGTTGACGATGTGTGTCTATGTTAATGGTGTGTGTCTATTTTAATGATGTGTGTCTATGTTGACAGTGTGTGTCTATGTTGATGGTGTGTGTCTATGTTGATGATGTGTGTCTATGTTGACGGTGTGTGTCTATGTTGACGATGTGTGTCTATGTTGATGGTGTGTGTCTATGTTGAGGATGTGTGTCTATGTTGATGATATGTGTCTATGTTGATGTGTCTATGTTGAATAAACCATTTGCTTGTAACCATGTGGGGAACAGGTCCGCTGTCTCTCAGCCAAGGCTGACTAAAGGATGAGTAGAACCAATGGTGGCGTTAGCATATATGTTTAGAAATATTCTTGGTGTTTATTTGGAAGAAGATTCACTCTAGTGACAGAAGGCAGGAAGCCAAAGTGATGAACCTAACAGACATGTTCAAAACTGCTGTCCATAGTTAATAAAGGGATGCCCAGGGAAGGGCCACAGCAAGGATTCTCTTCCTGGACTTCTCCAGCACCATCCAGCCCTCCCTGCTCAGAGACTAACCTAATAGCCTGGAGGTGGATTCCTGCCTGGTGGCCTGGATCTCCAGCTGCCTCACAGACCGGCAGACTGTGGTCAGCAGCACTGGAGGCCCCCAGGGTCCTCCAGACTGGACCAACTGGGGAGGCTAGCCAGCTCTGTGATTGGCTAGAAGCTGGACCCTCTGGGGACGGTGGCAGAGACACTGCTGGACGTTATGGACAATGCCAGCCACCCTCTGCACACCGCCTTCACCACTCAGAGGAGCCTGATCAGTGTGAGATTGCTGCTCCCCAAAAACCATCAAGCTGTACAAATCCTCACTGGGGGGAAGAAGGAGGTGATCGGACATCTGATGCTAAACATTATCTATTGTCACTCGTGCAATATTGTCTCTCTAGATCTACTAAAGGGTTAGGCTACTGGGGTACTAAATGAGTTGGCTTCATCTGTCTATAATCCAGATGAAGCCAACCCATTACATAGATTACAGACATGTCTGAAGACATAAAAACCTGGATGACTCTTAACTTTCTCCTTTACTAGGTTTACTAGTGGTTCCTAGAATTTCTAAAAGTAGAATGGGAGGCAGATCTTTTAGTTATCAGGCTCCTCTCCTGTGGAACCAACTACCAGTTTTAGTCCGTGAGGCAGACACCCTGTCTACTTTTAAGGCTAGGCTTAAAACTTTCCTTTTTGATAAAGCTTCTAGTTAGAGTGGCTCAGGTAATCCTGAGCTATCTCTATAGTTCTGCTGCTATAGGCTTAGACTGCTGGAGGACATCTGCAGAGGATGGGTGGATTCTTACCTCATTGGATCTTTTAATTTATAAACCGTTGTTACTTAACGAAGAAAAAATGTGACATTTACACCTAGATGCCTCAGAGCTTCTACGAAAATCTGTGAGTGATTTGGTTTGTTCCAGGATCTCTGATTTAAATCTGGTGTGACCTGCAGCTCAGGTTTACTTCCTGCTTGGATCTTTCAGCATATTGATATTAGAACGCAGATTAAATTGCATTATCTAATTAAGGTTGATTTTATTCTTCTTTTATAACCGACTACAGGAACTCCTTTTTTTTTCTTTTTATTATTGATCTTTTCCATGTTTTCCAACACCTTTAGCATCAATCCCTGGTCTCATGCTTGGCATCTCTGCCCCCCCCCTCCCTGTGCTTTGCAGGTATGAGGTGTTAAAAGAGGTGAGATGAACAGAGCGATGAATCTCCCAGCCGTCTGTAACACTCTTCGCTTCAGCGGCTTTTCCTTCGCTTTTGACCCAAATCTAATGCGACGGGAGTCGTTTTCACGCCCCCCCCCCACGCATGCGCCTCCTCCCTCGTAGCTACCACAGGAGTCGTGCACCAACCGTCTATTTATAGCTGGTTGTCCTTGAGTTACAATTCCTGAAAATTGTCATGATTCATAAAGGCTGGGCTGCCATCTGCAGGGGGGGGTCCAACAAACTGCAGAAAATCCACAGCTTTTCACCATTAGTGCAACAACTATTGCGTTCATTAAAGATGTGGTAGGGAGGGATCGTTAACTGAGAGGAGTGACGACAGATAACTGCCCCATACAAACCCCCTCCACCCGACTGGAGAAACTTATCCACTGTAGCCAATTAGCATGACTGCTCTGTCCAGCATTAGACCGTCTCATTACTGTCTCTTCCTCCTCTCCTTCAGCTCCTCCTCTCGTTTTCTCTCCTTCTCATTAAGGCGTGACACACTGAATCATAATAGGTGCTCTACGCTGTGAAATGGATTTAGCTTTGTTTCATTTCGCTGCTCGTGGCGGGAGAATGAATAAACAGGGCGTTCAGCTCAGGAGCTGAGCCACATTAACACACACAATCAGGTCCTCCATTAATCTGTCGGAAAGCAGCTTCTTTCTTTTCTATTTTTTTTAACCCGCCAGAAGAAATCCCCGATATGGGAAAGCAAAGGCAGAGGCTAATCTACGGGAGCTGCCATGCAGGGCCGTGTAGCATCTACCGATAACAAACGGATGAATCCCACCAAGGAGAAAGTTTAAGGAGACATCATGTAAAAGAGGAAGGGGGGTGGGACTTGGGTTGGTTGATACCAACACAGTAAAGAGGTGGAGATGGTGTCACTTTAAGCCCTGAATGTAAATATGGGTGAGGGGATTATCAGAGGGTGCCAGGCGGCGGCGCGTTCAAGGCTTTGTTTCCGTGACACTGTGACGTCGGCTTTGTTTCCCTGACAGCAGACGTGTGTGTGTGTGTGTGTGTGTGTGTGTGACATCCAGGCATCTGTTTCCTGCTGGAAAAGGTTAATTACATCTCCGCTGCCTGACTGGACGTGCGTCGCATAATCATGCATACTAATGAGACCTATACACCAGCCTTTGTCTTTGTGCATCTGGGTGCACTCAAGAACGCCTCTGACGATATATCAACCACTCAGTTCCACTTTCAAAGCCTATTGTGTCGGCTGAAGAACCTGAGCGCCGTGCACGCTTGTGTAGCCGTGCCCTCCAACAGGTGATAAGTGTGAGTGCATTGTAGTGGCATTTACGGTGAGAAGCTCCGTTCCCACAGAGCCGGACATTAATGAAGGGATTGAAGGCGCTCCTATCGGTAATTACTTGTTCGGTTATTAGTGACACGGAGAGGCTGCAGCATCAGAGGAGTGATGTTCTGCAAGCTCCGTTCTCATTCTGACCCTTGACTCATATCTTCACACTCCAGCTACGCCACTGATTGGACAGCTGCTTGGCTTTAGATGGAGGTCAGCGCAGCGTGAAAAACCGAGATGGGCTCGGGCCCCTCTGTGGGCGACTCCAGAAATCACTCTACTTTCTCTACTTGGCTGAAATGTTCTCTGAGTGGATCTGACATAAGTAAGCAGGTGAATAAGAGCAGAACTCCTCTGAGCTTTAGTTCCAATCCTGCCTCCGTGGAGGAGGTGCAGTAAAGGTTGAGAAGGGAAAAAACGGGGCATTGCTGAGAGGTATGGCTGAACAGAATAATGGAGTTTGAGAGACCTTTGTCTCTCTACACTAAACTCTAAAAAAAAATTTTTCTCCCTCGGCTGGTTATGGATAATTGGAGTAACGCGGGTTTAGATAATGGAGGATCAACAAAAAGTTTGAGGCCATTATTTTCATCAGTCTTATTTACCTTGGAAAATAATGGATTTTTAGAAACATGAAACTGCTTAAAAAGGCCAGTTTCATAGTGAATTGTATAAAAGCAAGGAAGCCCTTCATTCCCTGGGTAGGAATATTCAGCTTACAGCTGATTGGCTGATAATCTGCGACCTTGGATGTACATTACAGCGTTTTAAAGTTGACAACAACATTGTCACACCACAGTTTCCTCATCCCTGTGATGCTCCTCGTCTCCCGCCTCCTCCTCTGATGCTTGGTCCTTTTTCTTCTTCTTCCTTCTGTTGCAAAAGCCATTTAGAGCACAGAAGCAGGCACAAGTAAAGGGCATGTTCTGCCTGTTCTGCTGAATCCACGCGACCTGCAGAGGGACACAGGGAGACACTCAAACACTTAGCATCCATTTACTAGTGACACTCATTAATGCTTATCCATAATCAAATAAAAACTATGAAGCATTCCCTCTAAGATTTTCATGATTCTAAAAAGAGTTCTGAGTTTTTTTTTTTTTATTAAAATAGATCCTGAAATAAAATAAATAATCGTAATAAATCATAATAATAATCGTAATAAATAATAGATAGAAAACTGAACCAATCTGAATGGAAGATCTTGTTGACCTGAGATGACACGATGTGAATTGGAGCTCTAAAAATAAACTCAACTGAAAACAGTCTAACACATAAATAGCCACATCTGCTGTGTTATGATCTGCATCACGACACTGGAAAGACTTCTGGGTTTAATTCCAACAATCTGCTGTCCAGGGTCCTGAAAGTCCTAAGCCCCTGAATGTTACTAAAATGAGTAACGATGTCTTAAAAATAAATGTATTTTACCATTAAGATTTTTCTTATTTGAAATGCAAGTTTTCTTATTCTGTTGGTAAAGTGTCGGATTAACCTGCTTAATTCAAGAAGAAATGCTCTTATTTTAGAAAAAAAAATTACTTAGATTTCAATATTTTGCAGTGTACTTTAGTTTTTTCTTAATTGAACAAAATACTTTTCTTCTAAACATTTAACCAGGCTCTCCCAATATTTGCTAAATTCTATCTAGTCCAATGTTTAAAGGATCGACGACTTGTAAGCCGGATGTATCGTCTCCCTTCTAACTGCCAGGGGTGCCATTTGCAGAGTTCATACAAGTAAACTTGTTTAGATTTAATCAGTAGCTCGGTCCAAACACATGCATTGCAGCAAAGTTCAAAGAGCTCACTCAGCAAAAGGGAAAATGTTCCTCTCTTATTTGTTGCTTTTTCTGCCAAACACCGGTTCTCCATCCCAGGCATTCCTACGGCTCACTAAACGTCCAACGTTAACACTTTTCTCCAGCATTCTTGCAGCCAATCACAAATGAGCAGTGAGATTCGGAGACATGAGTTGAAAGTGAGAGCTTCATTAAATTCCAACCTGAGTCAGCAGCAGCGGCAGCTAGTGATCAGTGTGCTGTACCTGTGTGTGTGGGCTGGATAAGTGGGGGCGGCGGAGTGACAAAAAGCACAGGCGCAGACTGAACATAACATTTTTGCACTCAAGCATGCATGTTTATATGCGTGTGGCTTCGGGGATTGATACACTCTTTGGCTTTGGCTCATATGAGGGCAATTAGTGGAACCTCACTCCAAGCTGCCGACGAAGAGAGACCACATCGCCCCCGGCAACCGAGCGCATAACTGTGTGTGTGTGCATGTATAGCATCAAACCTCAGGGGTCCTTCTTACATCCCAGCTCCAACATCCCATGTATCCATTTAATCCTCATCTGCAGATCTCCCACTCTGTACCCAATGGCTTTAGGCCCTATGTGACACACCAGAGACAATCACATAGGAATAGAAAGCCATAAAACACAGCAGTGAGCCAGTCAGGGCCGCATCACCAGGAAAGTTTGTTCTCCTCACAATGAACCCGTCTGTGTGTTTGTGTGAAAGTGTGTCGCTCCTTTAGTTCTATAGCTTTAATACCCTTAGCTTGTCTGACAGCTTACAAGGCCCTGCAGAGGATTTACAGGAGCGCTGAGACATCCCCCCCCCCCCCCCCCCCACGTATCTCTATCTCCATCCTTAACTCACTTTCTCCCGTTTCCAACCCTCTGCTCCTGCACAGGACCCCCCCAGCCATGTCTTGTTTTGGAGGAGTGTCATTTCTTGGGTTTTTTCATAGATAACACGGATGAAAACACAGTTTATCGACCGGCTGAATTATTAACCAGCCGGAAGTGGATGAGTCAACGTTAAACGGAGAGGAAGAGGGAGGCATGGCAGCCCACGTGCCTCCGCAAATATGCAGATGGATGGTCAGACACATGGCTGAGCTAATGCTACGCCACGCACTGAAACAACACAGTGTTTCCAGCTACTGTTATTGATAACGAGTCTAAAATATGTAATAATCTGACATACACTCACCGGCCACTTTATTAGGTACCCCATGCTAGTAACGGGTTGGACCCCCTTTTGCCTTCAGAACTGCCTCAATTCTTGGTGGCATAGATTCAACAAGGTGCTGGAAGCATTCCTCAGGGAGTTTGGTCCATATTGACATGATGGCATCACACAGTTGCCGCAGATTTGTCGGCTGCACATCCATGATGCGAATCTCCCGTTCCACCACATCCCAAAGATGCTCTATTGGATTGAGATCTGGTGACTGTGGAGGCCATTTGAGTACAGTGAACTCATTGTCATGT
Source organism: Cyprinodon tularosa (assembly GCF_016077235.1). NCBI lineage: Eukaryota > Metazoa > Chordata > Actinopteri > Cyprinodontiformes > Cyprinodontidae > Cyprinodon > Cyprinodon tularosa. The sequence continues at coordinate 37,556 of NW_024038345.1, forward strand.
TCAAGAAACCAGTCTGAGATGATTCCAGCTTTATGACATGGCGCATTATCCTGCTGAAAGTAGCCATCAGAAGTTGGGTACATTGTGGTCATAAAGGGATGGACATGGTCAGCAACAATACTCAGGTAGGCTGTGGCGTTGCAACGATGCTCAATTGGTACCAAGGGGCCCAAAGAGTGCCAAGAAAATATTCCCCACACCATGACACCACCACCGCCAGCCTGAACCGTTGATACAAGGCAGGATGGATCCATGCTTTCATGTTGTAGACGCCAAATTCTGACCCTACCATCCGAATGTCGCAGCAGAAATCCAGACTCATCAGACCAGGCAACGTTTTTCCAATCTTCTATTGTCCAATTTCCATGAGCTTGTGCAAATTGTAGACTCAGTTTCCTGTTCTTAGCTGAAAGGAGTGGCACCCGGTGTGGTCTTCTGCTGCTGTAGCCCATCTGCCTCAAAGTTCCACGTACTGTGCGTTCAGAGATGCTCTTCTGCCCACCTTGGTTGTAACGGGTGGTTATTTGAGTCACTGTTGCCCTTCTATCAGCTCCAACCAGTCTGGCCATTCTCCTCTGACCTCTGGCATCAACAAGGCATTTCTGCCCACAGAACTGCCGCTCACTGGATGTTTTTTCTTTTTCGGACCATTCTCTGTAAACCCTAGAGATGGTTGTGCGTGAAAATCCCAGTAGATCAGCAGTTTCTGAAATACTCAGACCAGCCCTTCTGGCACCAACAATCATGCCACGTTCAAAGTCACTCAAATCACCTTTCTTCCCCATACTGATGCTCGCTTTGAACTGCAGGAGATTGTCTTGTCCATGTCTACATGCCTAAATGCACTGAGGTGCCGCCATGTGATTGGCTGCTTAGAAATTAGGTGTTAACGAGCAGTTGGACAGGTGTACCTAATAAAGTGGCCGGTGAGTGTATTAAGATGGTGATAGAATTGGCAGCAGAAACTCTGGCAATAAATGCACTATAATGGAGTTCAGAGGAGTAGTACTTGCTTATTTTATTTTTTTCAGGTATATTTCTACTGTATAAAAGTACTGAGGTATATAGGAGGTTTATGTCAAATAATCCGTCACCAGAAGCTTCTGTTAAAATCAAAATAATTGAAAGAAACTGGTCCCTTTTAATCCTGTTGTTGTTTTCTATTATTTTTTTTGTATTTTTTTTCTGATTGATGCTTCTGATAAAATAAAAGAGTAATATGTCTTGTCTCAGAGAAAATTTATATACATCTTTAAGCCAGAATGATTTGACATTTAAATATCCCTACGACATTTTAGGACCTAAAAGCAGAGCAGCTTTCAGCGTCCTAAAAACTTACATTTGCAGAAACTGTAGAGATTATTAAGTAAAAATATATATATAAAAAAGATAATAATATATATACAAATGAAGCAAAATTTTAAATATTCTGATAATGGAAAGGAATAAACTGTAGAGTAAATAATAAATTAAATCATGAGATAATAAATTTAGAAGTAATATTGTTTGTAGGGATGCAGGATATAATGGGCCCCCTATCGGTATCGGCCTTAAAACTGAATATCGGACATCGGCCACCCCACTGATATTTAACCCGATATTTGATCAGCTTCTGAGTTTCTAAAGTCTAAAAAAATATAAAAAATACTACTTCTTCTTCTTCCTCAAAAACTTCTTTTTTACAGACTTAAAAACTTCTAAAGACGAGGGAAAAAATATTGATCCATTAAAATATCCCAATATCTTCATATGCTGATATATTGCCATTTAAAAACACCATATCAATCTCTTTTACTAATGAAATATTGCTATATGTCATCGTTATGCTACGAAATCCCCCGAAAATTCACCAAATGTTGCCATATTTTTATATGTTGATATATTGACGCGGTATCGATCTATTTTACTAACAAAATCTCACAAGAATTTGCAAAATATCACGAGAGTTTGTAACAGAACGATGAAATTTCACCAGATTTTGAAAGTAAAATAGATCGATACCGCGTTTTTAAAAATCAATTTGATATCAGCATATGAAAATATATTTGAGTATATTATTTTTCAAAGTGTCAGAAATGGATAACAAAACTGCTATTTTCAATGACTACTTATTTTTGTCCAGCTTTAACATCGGTATCGATATCGGTTATCGGCTACATGAGTTTTAAAATATCGGCATATCGGATATCGGCCAAAATCCCAATATCGTGCATCCCTAATTTTTTGTTAGTTATTTTTATAAACTGTTGCTAACTGTCGACCTAATCTATGTCATTCCATAAAACGATGGATAAACTGTTAGCAGAGTAGATTTTCATGGGGTTTGATGATCAATAGATAAATATCTATTATAAGGAACATTTATTATAAATGCAAAATAACTGATGCAGAGTTTTTAAAACCCTAAAGATTGGAGTTTAAAACCAACAGATTGGTTTCCTCATTTTTAAGTTGCTGCTCTATAAACAGACTGAAGAGTCAAAGGGCTGGAAAGACAAGCAGAGATGAAGGGTTTAAAAATGAAAGATTAGCTCTCATAGCAGGAAGGATGACTGTCAAAGTCATCCTTCCCCTTTTTTAATCCCCAGTCTGCTCCCATTGAATATGTACACCGCCTCTTTATGTGATTTTATGCATGGGTGTGTGATTGTGAGCATTTAAGCTGATTTCATTCTTATCGTGATCCACTGTGGAAACAGACAATGTGCCTTATTTGTTATCTTCTTGTTTGGATGAGGAGATAAGGCGATCGGTGTTTGCAGGCATGTGAGTGTGTGCGTACCGTGTGTGTCCGTGCGTAAAGCATAGATAAGCTCAGCCTAGTGCCATTTAGTTTCACTGACAGAATCCTAATGCTGATCCCACTGGTCAACACTGCAGAGACTTTCCACGCAGAGCTTTGTTTCCATTATTCAAAGTTTTACCCTGAATCCTTTTGGATGCAGCCTTCCTACAGGGTGGAAAAGTGGCGTATCCTAGTCTTTAAATGTTGGGTCCTTCTGTCCGTCTCAACTCTGCCCCTCCTCCCTTCTGTACGGAAGAGGATTAGGGCCACTGAAAAAAAAAAAAGTTAACTGATTTTAACATTTTATTTCAGTTTAACATGGGAAAAAAGTCAGAATTCTGAGAAATCCGCTAATACATCTTCCTACATCTTATTTAATTGTTTTTATTTTTCTATTGTATAAACTGTGCCTAAACATCCTCTATTTTCTTGTATGTGCAATTTTTTTCCTGCTACTGGAAATACAATTTCCCGAAGGGAGTAATCCCAAGGGATTAATAAAGTCAAGTCTAAGTCTAAGAATTCTGACTTTAATCTCAGAGTTCTGACTTTTTTCTCAGAATTCTGAGTTTAAAGTCAGAATTCTGACATTTTTCCCATGTTAAACTGAAATAAAATAAAAAAAAATCAGTTAACTTTTTTTTTTTTTTTCAGTGGCCCTAATCCTCTTCCGTACTATTCTAACTTCTTTGTAAACTACTTAAATTCCAAAAGATATAACCATTTTAAATTCAAACCAGTTCTGTTTCATCTCTAAATATTTTAGATATTCATTTCTACACGAAGGAGGATTTTTCAAAGAGTAAAGAAATAAGTTAAAGCTTTTTGCCTGTACTTACATTGTGTTCCTCATGAAGCCTTATTGTTCTCACTCTGCATCCTTTAGATATGCTGCAAATTATTAATTTTCTTTCTTTGTAACGAGTTTTATCCTCCATGCATGACATGAACACCGGAACCAGTGTGGATCTGGGAAGGTTTTGCTAGATTGTTGTACTTGCACAAAGCTTTTACCTGTGCAGGCTGCATTCCTGCACCCCTACCCCTCCTGCCCTCCCCTATTGCACTGACTCCTTCCCACTGTTGTCCGACACAAAGCGCCCTCAGTCCAGTTCTCAGGTGAACCGCCCTGCACCAACCTCCCTGAAAACACAGACGAACCAAACGCTGCGTAAAATTCAGAAGAGTAATCAGCTCCTTCAAAGATTTAGAGCTTACAAACTATGCAGCCTGGTTGGAAACAAACGGACAGAGTGTCGGTGTTTGATTGGCCGGATTTTTAATCAGGTGTTGGTATATTCAGGTAAGCTTCAGTATGGGGGAGTCCTGCTCTGTTCTAATAGCTAACCGCCTCCCATGCCCAGCAAACAAAGAGCCTATTGAGTCTGCAGCACACAGAGGCTTTCTTCTCTCTACAGACCTCCACTTTCTGCAACAGAGACGAGTCTTTAACTTCACCCGTGCATTTATAAAATATCACTGCTCCACCTTTTGTTAGCTTTACCAACTCAGCCAAGGATCGCTTTATTGTTACATAGAAAACTGAAATTTTGCATCTTTTATTTTGGGGCTGAAACAGTTGAGGAAAACAATAAGTTTTAATATTTTTCGATATCTATATTAATACTTCCTGTTTTAAATATGATGGTTTGGAAAATAGCTGACTGACTGTTCAAATGACTCTTCTTTCAGAGAACTGAGATAAAAAACAATCTGTAGCAGCAAATTATAGCAAATAAATTCCGAAAGAAGCGACTTTAAGCTGGGCCACATTGGAAAATCCTTTTCAATAACTTGATCGTGTGAAATTAAATCCTTATCATGATCATTTTGGTCGTTATGTCTCCTATCTGACTAGTGAACATTTATATTTTTGTCTAATAAAGCTGTTTCCAGAAATAATATAGAATTAGCTAGGCCCCAGCCTATATTAGAGGATTTACGGTAACTGAAACAGCTATTATGCAAGTGGCTGTAGCATTACAATCAGGACATTTACAATCTTGGTTTATTTGCTGCTTTAAGTGCGTCGCTCTGTTAGTTAAAGGCATGTTTTAGAGCAGGAGTAACCAATTAAAAACCATCAGGGTCCCAATAAAGAAAATCATCAACCAGTAAAGGTCTGGAGACATTTTTAATTATAATCTGTTACTTTAAACAGAATTTAACACTGAAATAAAATTTGGTGTTTATGCATCCATGTTATAAATTTAATTTAAAATTAAAAAAAAGAAGAACATTTGAAAATTTTATGTTTTTGAAGTAGAGAACAACAATCGTTCAGTTTGGTTTATAGATAATTTCCTGATTCCCATATTTTCTCAAACACCTGAACTGATGGTTTGTTATTTTCTTTCTTTTTTCTGTCTTAATGTTGGCAGTGGGCTTTAGGCTGCCCTGCAAGGCTTTAAACCTGGGTTTAACCGGAGACTAAGCCATTCTCAAGCACATATCAAGGAGCTCATTTTGAGCCTGGATCCAGATTTATTGTTGATTCTGTTCATGGTGGAGAATCCTGCTTCACAGCAGCAGGTTGAGCCAAACATCCTCTAAATGTGCAGGGTCATCTTTGAGCACGCCATTTCACTTTTCTTTCACCAGTTCACCGCAGTTCTTCCAGCAGTCCACACTTTCTCTGCTCTCTTTTTCTCATGGTCTTCTCCTTCTTTCCCATCGCCCGGCTTGCCACAGGTTTGCCTGCTGTGTCTAAAAGTAGCAGCAGCAGCAACCCAGACTGACAGCTCATTGGCTCATTTGGATCACGTGCAGCCTGGAGCCGGACGCTCCCCAGGGCTTTACCGTATTAACAGGAGAAGAGGCGCAAGTTAAATAAGACACTGTTATCAGACACATGCAGTAATTTATAAATGTTTTAAATCAGGTTGGGTACGGATCCGGACCACGGTCCGCTAATCCGTGATCTCTAATGTGGAGTCTCTATACTCCAGTTAAGGATTAATCAATTACTAAATTAGTTGATGTTTATTTCAATAATCAATAAATCACGATTGATTATTTCAGCCCCAGCTTTTAGGTACTGATCTAACTTGTGGAACTGCAGCATATTTTTAAGTTCTTGGGCTTCTATAGAGGACACTACGGAAGAGGATTAGGGCCACTGAAAAAAAAAAGTTAACTGATTTTTACATTTTATTTCAGTTTAACATGGGAAAAAAGTCAGAATTCTGACTTTAATCTCAGAATTATGACTGAATTCTAACAATAAAAAAGTCAGAATTCTGAGACTAAAGTCAGAATTCTGAATTTTTTCCCATGTTAAACTGAAATAAAATGTAAAAATCAGTTAACTTTTTTTTTTTTCAGTGGCCCTAATCCTCTTCCGTAGGACACAGCTTAGAATTTGGGAACTAATTCTTCACTGCTGGAGATCTTCTGTCATTTGTGAGAATATTTTTTCTTCATAAGTAAACAGAAAATCCGCTGTAGCCTAATCTAACGGCGGTACACAAAGTATTTCAGGAAATATTAGAACTATCCATGGTGCTGATCCAGGTCTACTTTGCATTCGGATTCTGGTGGAAATGTTCTAGCTTAAAAGATTGTATTCAATGAACGTGAAACATGAACTTTATTAGTAATATCAAAAAACTGATGTTGTAAATGCTAAAAAGGAAACATCTAACAAGCAGTAAAATGGGGTCATGTTAAAGAAGGAGAAATAGAGACAGAAAGGCTTAGAGAGACGGCGCCCTGCCCTGGTTATCTGCCTGGAAGCTGCTCTCCATGCAGACATGGCGACAGGGATGCATAAGGCGAAAACTGCAGCGCAGATGAGAACATGAGGATGTCCAGTGGATGAAAAGCGTTAGGGCCAGAGGAAGGATTAAGGATCAAAGACAGCCAGCGGCCGTTACTGAACTGACGCGTATGTGAGAGATTTCATTTTTATGTCCTAAACATAAACCAAAAACAGCTCTTTTATCGATGGGACCAAATTTCTGTCCCCTGAAGGAGCGCCAGGTCCTCACAACATAGCAAATGTCAGGAAAATGCTCCCTACATGCTGCAGCAGGGATGCTCAATATAAAGATATTCTATAATCATTGCAATATATATATATATATATATATATATAAACATGGGCGGTTCTAGACAGGGGCCAACGGGGGCCAGGGCCCCTGTAGATAATGTCCTGGCCCCTGTACTGAAAACATAATACTCAAAGAATTTCTAAAGATGATCTGCCCTGCAACAAGCATGGTTACTGAAAATGTCCTTTACATCTGTTTCATTTTTTTCTTTACAAATTGTATTTTATTAACTATTTAAAAAAATAAATAAGGTGATGGCTTCAGTGGTATTGAGATATGATTCCTGTTTTTATCTGCTAAATGTTTTTTTCCAAAACAAATCAATAACATACTTAAATTTTTTACAGTTTTTCTTAAACTCTAATTCAGATTTTATACAAAACTGTAACTTCAACTTAAATTAAGTCATAAATATGTAAAATTCCAAAATTCCTAATGTATATTCACCTAAAAAGACATTTAGAATTTTAATGAAACTTAATTGAATAGAAGTCTCACTTCATGCAGCTATCCTGTTTTTTATTTCATGCTCCTCTGTGCCCCCGTGAAAACACGCTGGCCCCCTGCTGGCCCCCCTAGTACATTTGGTCTAGAACCGCCACTGTATATAAAGGACTTTTTTGATCGCAATATTTTTCAGCTAATAGCCTATGAAAATCTGTATCACAGGCAAACATACCAGGTATTAGTATTTACACAAATTTACACACAAAAATATAATAGATATACATAAATATAAAATGTCTACACATAAAGTCATTTAAAATAAAGTTGAATTAAATTAGATTAAAAAGAAATGTTTCAAAAAGGAGAAGAAACCAACTGAAATCTGTCGCCGGTGAGAAAGTTCTGCTGTTGCTAGGCAGAATTCAGTTCCAGCTGGTTTTTAATATTAACTGCTGGCCTGTAAAAAGGTTTCACATTAATAAAGTTTATACAGGTCTATTAATGGAGCCATTAGGAGGATATTTACACTAAAATGAACTAAAATAATTCTTAATCATGTCCCCTACAGAGGAAAACAATGGCTTGGAGGGTCTTAGAAGGAGTTTCCAGGGTTGTCAAAGAGAGTAAAGCATTTGGTATCTCAGCCAGAGGCGTCATAAGTATTCATGTTTATTACTCCAATTAAAAACACTTTTGTAGAAGTTAGAGCATCAACTTCAGCTTTTTACTGCAGTAAAAGTGTAAACGTACCATTTTTAAAACAACTTAAGGTATAAAAGTGAAAGTAATGCAGGAAAAACTGTTAAGGCCAGAAGCTTTACTGCTCTACTCTATTAAAGGAACATTTTTGTACAATTCTGGATGATAACTTCTTTAGACTTTATTTTCTTATTTTTTTAACTAACTTTTAAATACCAACAGGCCACAATGAAAATAAAGCAAACCTAACATGTTTATTTTTAAAATGTAAGGAATCGGTCTCCGCCAGTCACGTGACATTTGTTACTAAGACGCCATTTTAGGTGGAAAAGGCGTAGTGTAAACAACCGCAGCCTAGCTAAACGAAGGACTAAAGGCCCGTTTACATAGCAGCCTGTCCAAGATAAGTCATTACAGTTAACATAAGCCTGAAAACGGGGGCGGATTTAGGAAAATCTGTCTCCGCCAGTCACGTGACATTTGTTGCTAAGACGCCATTTTAGGTAGAAAAGGCGTAGTGTACTGCGCCCGAGGTAAACAATTGACGTCACTTGGCGGAGACCGATAGAAAGTGTCATGATTGGCTTGATTGGTCATTTCATCCACCTGTCTAGCTCTGCCCTGGTCCTAATCGCCGCTCATCTGATCCGCCTGCTCCTGCTCCTATTTAAACGCCTTGGTCCCAGCCATCAGTGCCAGATTTTTTTGAGCATTTGGTGTAGAGAGATTTCAAGCGTTACTATCGTGTTCTGATCGTGACCTGTTTCTGTATTCGGAGTTTTCATCTGATTGCCTGGCCTGTCTTTGGATTCCTTTTGGAGTTTTCTGTAGACTGAATCTAGATCTGCCTCTTGTCAGGTGACCTGCAGGAACCATCCTCGTTCTCTGGACACAGACTGAACTGTCAAACCAGGTTAGTGAGTCACGCGTTCTTAATAATCCTCTATCAGATTATCGTGGTCACTAACCTGTGTTTCTCTCCTATAGACGTTCCTGTGATAAACGTCCTAGCCGCTGATACCGTGGATCCACAACCCGCCTATTTACGCATGTTTAAATAAAAGTAACGTTCTGAAACATTACAGAAAGTAGAGATAATTGCAAAAAATGTAAGGAGTAGAAGTGAAACAAATCATAAATAGCTAACATTTCTACTTAAGCACGTATTTGTACCTTTGATCTTAGCTAACAGAGGCTGCAAGCAAGCAAGGCAACCAGAAAGAGTCTCAACAGCAGCGGCTCAGAGGGCAGAACTCACTAAGACCACTCAGACATGCATGAAGCAAATGAAATACTCATTCAGACGGGATTTTGATGAGGGGTTTGCATTATGACCGAGTTAAAAACTCAAATTTAGTTTTGTTTGATGTAGTTTATGAAAGGATTCCTACAGAATATCTGATCAAGCCGGTGAAACACCAGGAGAAGATAGTCTAGGCAGGTCAACTATGTGGATATATTTGGTCAAACCGCGGCTGGAGGACGAATGTTTCTACATATCAGGTCTGACGTAACGGAAGGAGGAGAAACGCAGCATTCCCACAGAAAACTAACGTTTCAATTAAAATAAATAAAAACTGTCAATCACATGACCTTCATAGAAATATAAATCTATAAACGAATAACTGACAATGAAAGATCGTTTAAGACAGTTAAATGAGAGGAAATTCTGAGTCAGACTCACACTTTGAACATTCACAGTTTTTTAATTATTTATTGTAATTAAAAATTACAGTAGATAATAATAAATTATAATTACGGAAGAGGATTAGGGCCACTGGAAAAAAAAAAAAAGTTAACTGATTTTTTTTATTTTATTTCAGTATAGTGTGGGAAAAAAGTCAGAATTCTGACTTTAATCTCAGAATTCAGACTTTTTTCTTAGAATTCTGACTGAATTCTGACAATAAAAAAAGTCAGAATTCTGACTTTAATCTCAGAATTCAGACTTTTTTCTTAGAATTCTGACTGAATTCTGACAATTAAAAAAGTCAGAATTCTGACTTTAATCTCAGAATTCAGACTTTTTTCTTAGAATTCTGACTGAATTCTGACAATAAAAAAAGTCAGAATTCTGACTTTTTTCCCACACTATACTGAAATAAAATAAAACAAAAATCAGTTAACATTTTTTTTTCAGTGGCCCTAATCCGCTTCCGTATATAATTGAAAAGTTGAATTTCTTTAATTTATCATTATTTACTTTTTTCCCTTCTTTCACATAAACAAGTCGACGTAAAAACTGATTTGCGAGCAGTTAAGCACCTGTCCCAGTTTAACTTTGTTTGGTTCTGCTTTAAATAACCTTTTTTCTCCAAAGATATGCTAAGGCGTCACAAATCATGAAGTCTCCCCTTCCATTCTGCAGAAATTCACCGGCAGATGCTAAACAACTCCTTCACTTTGATGAGCTGCTGATGAGGAGATAAAAACAACAGGCCGGAGATACCAATTAGGCCATCAAATGGCAGCAGCAACAATCTGCAGCACTCCTCCGCCTCCCAGAGGAGCGCTGGTGGGGGAAAAACAGAAGAAACAGCAATGGCGGAAGGAAGGGAAGAGGAGGAGGAGAATAAAACTTTGGAGGAGCTCAGATCTAATCAGGGAATCCTCCCTCTCAATATCACAGCAGGCAGCAGCTGAAGGTAACAGAAACACACTCGGAGAAATACACAAACATCCTCTAGTCGACGGCTTGACCTCCGCTGGCTGATGATGCTCCTCGGTGTTTCATCGCCCTCCCACCGGCTGACCTGATTGGCTAATGACGGCTCATTTATCTTGATGCAGCACCTGCAGCGCCCAAAAGGTGTGCGTACATGTATGCCTGTGTGCTAGATTTAGTGTGTTTCCAAATGTCTCCACGTGCACACGTCTATGCGCCGTAGCTCTATCTGAAGCGGCTCTGCTAAGAACGTTGTTTCTCCTCCTGGGAATACTGACAACAAGAAGCAGGAGGATGGAATCAGAGGGGAGGAGGTGATGTGTAAGAACAGAGAGGCGATGATAAATGAGGAAACGGGGGTAGATGGAAGAACAAAAAAAACAGGAGAAAAGGCTACGAGGATAAAAATAGAAAAAGGGGAAGATGAGAAAAAGAGCCTGAAGAAAGAAGAACAAAGAGAGAAAAAGATAGTGATGAAATAAAACCGAAATCCAATAGAAGAGGGAAAAAAGAAAAAAGACCTACAGCTTTTTTTGGGGGGGGGGTTCGGGCAAACCATCAGTCAGGTCAG
>NW_024038346.1:0-49250 GCF_016077235.1 Cyprinodon tularosa
TATATTGTAAACCTGGTAAATATTCAGGTACAGGGCAAAAATTTGGTTGTGAAAATTTGAAATGTAATAATTTTTTACCTAAATAAATTTGATTTAAATGATGAAAAAAATAATGTCTCCTTTAAAAATAGATGTTTACATTCACAACTTCTTACATTTTCTGTAAAGAAGGGAATAAACATTAAGTGCAACTATAACATCTTGGTTACATGTGAAGCAAGTGTGCTGTCCTTACAACAAGCAATTGAGAAGTTGTAGATGTTTAAACTGGAAAAAAAACAGACGGACCCCTACTGTGCCATTTTGCCATAGTGTGGCACAACTTTTTTGATTGAGTTCATTCAGAAAAAAAATACATAGAAACTTTAAGCTAAATGATTTCTATTGGTTGGATATATTCCAGAAACAGAGTTTTATTCAGATGCAAATATCCTGAGATGAAAATAAAAGCAAAGCTAGGACAGAGTTAATGTGCTTTGCTCAGTTTTGCTGATGTTTTTGGAGGATGTTTTTTAAGAGTTCAGCTGCAAATTATTACAGGTGCTGGTCATAAAATTAGAATATCATGAAAAAGTAGATTGATTTCAGTAATTCCATTTAAAAAGTGAAACTTGTATATTATATTCATACATTACATACAAACTCATATATTTCAGATGTTTATTTTGTTTAATTTTGATGATTGCAAATGACAACAAATGAAAATCTCAAATTCATCATATCAGAAAATTAGAATATTACTGAAGACCAATAAAAACAAAGGATTTATAGAAATGTTGGCCAACTGAAAAGTATGAACATGAAAAGTATGAGCATGTACAGCACTCAGTATTTAGTTGGGCCTCCTTTGGCCTGTATTACTGCAGCAATGCGGCGTGGCATGGAGTCGATCAGTCTGTGGCACTGCTCAGGTGTTATGATAGCCCAGGTTGCTCTAATAGTGGCTTTTAGCTCTTCTGAATTGTTGGGTCTGGTGTATTGCATCTTCTTCTTCACAATACCCCATAGATTTTCTATGGGGTTAAGGTCAGGAGAGTTTGCTGGCCAATTAAGAACAGGGATACCATGGTCCTTCAACCAGGTACTGGTAGCTTTGGCACTGTGTGCAGGTGCCAAGTCCTGTTGGAAAATGAAATCTGCATCTCCAAAAAGTTGGTCAGCTGCAGGAAGCATGAAGTGCTCTAAAACTTCCTGGTATGTGGCTGCGTTGACCCTGGACCTCAGAAAACACAATGGACCAACACCAGCAGATGACATGGCACCCCAAACCATCACTGACTGTGGAAACTTTACACTGGACTTCAAGCAACGTGGATGAAGTGCCTCTCTTCTTTTCCTCCAGACTCTGGGACCTTGATTTCCAAAGGAAATGCAAAATTTACTTTCATCAGAGAACATGACTTTGGACCACTCACCAGCAGTCCAGTCCTGTTTCTCTTTAGCCCAGGCAAGACGCTTCTGACGCTGTCTGTGGTTCAAGAGTGGCTTGACACAAGGAATGCGACAGCAGAAACCCATGTCTTTCATACGTCTGTGTGTGGTGGTTCTTGAAGCACTCACTCCAGCTGCAGTCCACTCTTTGTGAATCTCCCCCACATTTTTGAATGGGTTTTGTTTCACAATCCTCTCCAGGGTGCGGTTATCTCTCTTGCTTGTACACTTTTTTCGACCACATCTTTTCCTTCCCTTCGCCTCTCTATTAATGTGCTTGGACACTGAGCTCTGTGAACAGCCAGCCTCTTTAGCGATGACCTTTTGTGTCTTGCCCTCCTTGTGCAAGGTGTCGATGGTCGTCTTTTGGACAACTGTCAAGTCAGCAGTCTTCCCCATGATTGTGTAGCCTATAGAACTAGACTGAAAGACCATTTAAAGGCTTTTGCAGGTGGTTTGAGTTAATTAGCTGATTAGAGTGTGGCACCAGGGGCCATCAATTTTGAACCTTTTCACAATATTCTAATTTTCTGATATGATGAATTTGAGATTTTCATTTGTTGTCATTTGTAATCATCAAAATTAAACAAAATAAACATCTGAAATATATGAGTTTGTATGTAATGTATGAATATAATATACAAGTTTCACTTTTTAAATGGAATTACTGAAATCAATCTACTTTTTCATGATATTCTAATTTTATGACCAGCACCTGTATAGTTGGCCATTATTATAATTGGCTTTCATTAGCAATGCATCAATCAGTCCTGCTACGTGTGTTGTTGAAACCAGGCCTACAAAAAACATTTTTGGCACAGTGTTATAGCTATGCTCAATGGATATTAGAATCAAGTAGATCATCTATAGAGGATTTGGGACATATATAAGTGTGCGTCAGTCTCAGAGTTAGTCAGCTACAAGCTAATCAATGTTGCAAAGTAGCTCCAGCCACCTTGAAAGGGGGTGCTGGGATTATGGGGTTAAACTACGGGACATCAAAGAACTCAGTTTAGAGGCTGGAGTCTGTAGTTCAGGTAAATTAAAGTCCTAAAATGATGAAACATGTTTGTTTAAAAAGATAAACAGGATTGATGATGTTGATGTTTTTTTACTGATCAGTTTGAACCTGCTTTAACTTGGTAAAAAGCCTTTGTCTTAATAATGTATTAAAGAAATCTGACTCTCCTCTATAAGTGTGAAGTTCCTGCTTTTTAAAGATTTTTTGAAAGTATAATTTTCCTTTGAACTAATTCTAATAGTTTTGTTCTTTATTCTGTAGATGTTCTATTTACCTGCTATGATTGGAAGTAACTATCACCTATTTCATACAACTGATTGTATGGATTATATTCTGCTGTGGATGTTTTTATTTATTGTAATCACTTCTAAATTGATGGAGAAGCAATCAAAACCTCTTTGATTGTAAAAATGTGCTTCTTGATATGATTTCATATAAATTACAATCATTTTCAATGTTTGTTTAATGGCATTCATCTTCTGTCTGTTGGGATCTGGAGCTGTACCACCTTCCTCCAGCAGAGTGCGCCGTGGGTCCTCCAGAACTGGAACCTTCCAACACACCTGAGGCGCATCTCCTCATCAGAGACCTGCCTATATAACCTGCTTCCAGACCTTGCTTCGACGCCGCAGTGTTGACCTAGTTTGGTTAGCGACCTGAGCCTTGAACCAGAGAATCTTTGCTATCTCATTGATGAGATTTGATTCTAATTCTCCCTTGTTTTGTGCCTCACAGGAAACCTGTCTCTACCTGAGGCTCTGGATGAGCTTAACCTGCCGTGATTGCCCTCGTGAGCCAAACCTGAAGATTCCTCTGTGGATTCCCCTGCAGCTCTTGGCTAAGAGCTGGAAACTCAGATTAAGGTCTGCCCTCAAAGTCAGAAGCAAGATGCTGAAGCAACTCCTGGACTCTGCTGAACTAAAAGTCTTTGGACCCATCAAGTGCCCTCTCTCTCAAAGAGTAAACTGGACCACTTCAAGGTATTCATCTGAATACTCTAAGACTCATAACTCATCTGTTCGTTTGCTAATCAAACTATCATCTCTGCAGACTCCAGTGAACCAGCCCCTAACCAGTTCCCGTACCAGTACATTATCCTTGTGTTTATTCTTAATAAACTCTGTTAAACTTTTATTCTACCTCCGTGTGTGTTCTGCATTTTGGGCTAGCTCTGATACCCATCATGACACTGTCTTCTCCAGTCTTTCCTGTTGCTCCTCCATTAGCATTAATCTTTTTGCTTTTTAGAGCCTGAGTGTTTTCAAATCTGGCCATTGAATAAATCCTCCTTTGCTTGTTGGAGAACTTAGATTAGGAAATAATAAAGTCATGTATTCTGGCCCAGTTGTATGGAGAACCAATCCTGCCATAATTAAAAATGAATATAGAGATAAATAAATGCTCCAAAAATAAATAAGCATACAATTAACTGCCCCCCGAAAATACAACAAATAAATGTACATGGAAATTAAATTATACAATGAGACATGAATGTATATATCTCTTTCAATTAGCTTGTTTGTTTTGTGTGTGTATATATATATATATATATATATATATATATATATATATATATATATATATATATATATATATATATATTTCATCTTGATATGATGATGTGGAATCAACTGTGGAATCTCTGCAACAACCCCCGTTTCAGGCAAGGCCTCCACAGACAAGTCACAAGGAAGCCACCAGAGGTGTGAAAACCTACCACCCTCTCTGTGAGGACAGACAAAACCACAGAGCACACAGGATTCTCCCTCTTGCCTCCTGTTCTCTTTGGCTCCTGCACTCCTTGCCTCCTGTCCCTTGCCCAAGCTGGGGTCCCCCTCGGCTGGATCTCCACCACAGTGGAGATGTGGGTCCCATTGGAACCAGATCTCCAGAACCATCAAGGAAAGCCAGAACCTTTCAGAACCAAACTGCTGCAAAACAGACATTTTGCAACACATTTCTCTTGAGTTTCAGAACTTATAGAGCCAGACTGGAGAGAAGGGCTGCCTGATGAATGACTGAGACAAAGAACCCCTGCTGTGCCCTGACTGCATAGCTGCAAATGGATGAAACCCAAGCTTTCCAAATGGACATGGAAAAAGGTTTGCAGGTCTTGCATGATTAGGGACAGAACAAACAATATGCCTTTTGATGATGCTAATCATATCACTTGTTTACTGCTGAGTAAAGACGACGTTAATTTATGCTAAAGAATAGACTGCGTGCTACGCTATGCTACAGGAATATGTGTTGAGCTGTTGCTGAAGCTTGGACAAGCTTTATTCACTAAGAGTTAAATACTAATATAACATTAGTGTTCATATGTTTCTCAAATGCTCATTACATTTCCATTACCAAATATGACCAAGAGTCATTTAGTGGAATCCTGATGTCTATTCGCTGCTAGCTATTTCAGAGGGTAAAGAATCATTTAACTAAGGTTTTTGGTTCTTGATTAAGCAAATAATTTAATAAAGCATTATTTGGCCAAATAATGTTTTATTCATCTCATAGATTTGCATTGTGAATCGGTCTGAAAACATTCCAATTTCTTTAAAATGAGTGAAAAGCTAATATGATCATATCCCAAATTATTCCAGATAAACTTTGGTTTCAAACACAAAATCCATCTTAAACTGTAATATGTTTTTCAACCGTTTTCCCCTTCCTCTTTGTACATAGTAGTTGGTTTAGTTTAGTTGATTTTTACTAATCTTAGTTTAGAGTGTTAAACTGAAATATGTTTGACTTGGAGCTGAATGATTTTTTTTTTTTTTTAATAAACTCTTATATTTTGAACAGAAGTTGTTCCATGTATGTGGAGAAATAACTGTTTGACCATAATTAGTGCTCGAATCACTCTTTCATCTATTGTTCTAACACACAGTTAGTTGGACTGTGTGTCATAAACACTATATAACAGCTGAAATAATATCTGATTAAGTAAGATATTTTACCACCCCTACAGGGGAGGGCAATAAACATCTTAAAGTATCAGAAACATAAATTCCCAGCGGGCTGGGAATAGAATTTAACATAAAATCACAACAGACATAAGATTTTGTTTTCTACATCAAACTTTGCTTTCGTCAAATAATTCTCCATTTGCAGCAATTACAGCATTGCAGACCTTTGGCCTTCTAGCTGTTAATTTGTTTAGGTAATCTGGAGAAATTGCACCCAACGCTTCCAGAAGCAGCTCCCACAAGTTGGATTGGTTGGATGGGCACATCTTGCGTACCATACGGTCAAGCTGCTCCCACAACAGCTCAATGGGGTTCAGATCTGGTGATTGCGCTGGCCACTCCATTAGTGATAGAATCCTAGCTGCCTGCTTCTGCTCTAAATAGTTTTTGCACAATTTGGAGGTGTGTTTAGGGCCATTGTCCTGTTGTAGGATGAAATTGGCTCCAATCAAGCGCTGTCCACTGGGTATGGCATTGCAAAATGGAGTGATAGCCTTCCTTATTCAGAATCCCTTTTACCCTGTACAAATCTCCCACCTTACCAGCACCAAAGCACTCCCAGACCATCACATTACCTCCACGATGCTTAACGGATGGCGTCAGGTTTTCTTCCAGCATCTTTTCATTTGTTCTGCGTCTCACAAACGTTTTTCTTTGTGATCCAAACACCTCAAACTTGGATTAATCCGTCCACACCACTTTTTTCCAGTCTTCCTCTGACCAATGTATGTGTTCTTTTGCCCATCTTAATCTTTTTCTTTTATTGGCCAGTCTCAGATATGGCTTTTTCTTTGCCACTCTGCCCTGAAGCCCAGAATCCCGCACTCGCCTCTTCACTGTAGATGTTAACACTGTTTTTTTGTGGGTAATATTTAATGACGATGCCAGTTTGGGACCTGTGAGGCGTCTGTTTCTTAAACTAGAGACTCTAATGTACTTATCTTCTTGCTCAGTTGTGCAACACAGCCTCCCACTTCTTTTTCTACTCTAGTTAGTGCCTGTTTGTGCTGTCCTCTGAAGGGAGTAGTGCACACCGTTTTAGGAAATCTTCAATTTCTTAGCAATTTCTCGCATGGAATATTCTTCATTTCTAAGAACAAGAATAGACTGTCAAGTTTCAGATGAAAGTTCTCTTTTTCTGGCCATTTTTAGCGTTTAATAGACCCCACAAATGTGATGCTCCAGAAAGTCAATCTGCTCAAAGGAAGGTCAGTTTTGTAGCTTCTGTAACGAACTAAACTGTTTTCAGATGTGTGAACATGATGCACAAGGGTTTTCTAATCGTCATTTAGCCTTCTGAGTGAATGAGCAAACACATTGTAGAACACTGGAGTGATAGTTGCTGGAAATGGGCCCATATACACCTTTGTAGATATTGCACCAAAAACCAGACATTTGCAGCTAGAACAGTCATTTACCACATTAGCAATGTATAGAGTGTATTTCTTTAAAGCTAAGACTAGTTTAAAGTTATCTTCATTGAAAAGTACAGTGCTTCACCTTCAAAAATACGGACATTTCAATGTGACCCCAAACTTTTGAACCGTAGTGTAGATCCATCAGGGGGCGCGTTATGGAGTAGATGTGCACTTCATAAGGTCTTAACATTTTTGCTAAGATATGCTTAATAATCTGCACAATTTGAGACAAGAAGGTTACATTTGAGGACTACAGGATAAGCGTCATCCGTTTTTGCCATAATGCCTCCAAAATCCGCAGCAAAGTTAGTGCAAACTATTCCGGAGTTTGAGGCTAACTAAGCTACATCCGCAATTAAGGTAGCTATTGATGCTAGCACTCTGCAAGCCTTCCGTGACATTGTGAAGGAAGTTATTAAAGAAGAAGCTAACAGTCTGCGGGAAGATATAAAGCGATTCGTTGACTCCATATCAACGACACATGGTGAATGTCAGATGAACATGACGATGAACTGTGCAACCAGGATGCTTACTGGCTATGGAGGTTTGGTTTAGCATACAAGCATGATAACAAGCAAGATAAACTACTGCTAAAAGTGAATGATCTGGAGAATAGAGGAAAGCGGTGTAACCTTCGTATACTGGGGATACCTAAAGGATTAGAAAAGGTGAACCTGACCAGATTCAACCCTGGTTTGCTGCACGAAGTCCTTGGTGGTCCCAATGGTTTGGAGAAACCCCCGGTCCTGGACAGAGCTCATCTGATGGCGGCAGCCCCGAGACCCGCACAGGGAGGACGACAATGGCCATTCATTCTGTGCGTTCATTATTACCAGGAAAAGGAGTTGATTCAGCGCCTTGTTAGAGAGAAAGGTATATAGGAGTTTAAAGGAAAGCAGATCTTCATTTTCCCGGATTATAGCGCCGATCTGAGCAGACGCCACGCAGCTTTCAATGAGGTGAAAGGACCACTTTGAGGAAAAGGACTCCGCTACAGGCTCCTTTATCCAGCCCGATTCCAAGTTATGCTCAACGGGGAAACACAGGTATTTGACTCTCCTCAAGATGCAAAAGACCATCTCCAGATCTTCGAGTGATGAGTATTTACGTTAAAACATGGCTTCAATTGTTTCTCGTTATTGGAAAGCCATTTGAAAGAGCTAGAAACTACTGATAGGCACATGTTTACATTGGGCATGAATACGTCGTTGAGCCTCTGATAGGCCCTTATGTATGTCAATATTATTTAGCCTACAAACTCTTAGTATAATTTGGTTTATTATATATTTAGGCTAAAGGCAGGGTACACCGTGGACAGGTCGCCAGCCCATCGCAGGGCAACACGGAGACAAACAACCATTCACGCACACACTAAAACCTAAGGAGAATTTAATTTCAATTTCAATTCAATTTCAATTCAGTTTATTTATATAGCGCCAAATTCGCAACACATGTCATCTCAAGGCACTTTACAGTTCAACCAGATCATACAGTCAAATTGATACAAAGTTTTCCATCTAAGGACAACCAGTTGATTGCATTGACTCATTGAATCAAATACAATCCCTCACACTAAGCATGCTTGTAGTGACAGTGGAGAGGAAAAACTCCCTTTTAACAGGAAGAAACCTCCAGCAGAACCAGGCTCAGTGTAAGCGGCCATCTGCCGAGGCCAACTGGGGTTCAAGGAGACAGAAGCAGAGACACAAAAAGCAGCTGTAAAAGGCGGCCCCGTCCAGGAAACACACAGCCAGGCAGACAAGCTCCGAGCCAGCTCACATGCCAGAGGATGAAGAGAGCACATCCACCCAGTCACGGTCAGAGAAACAGGACCACACTGGAAAACAGACAGATCTCCAGCATCTATAAACAAGGGTGTTTATGGAAGCAGCACAGCCAAACAGGAACAGACGAGGCAAAGCTACTCTGAGGAAAAGCAGAGAGAGCAGAAGGTTAGAGATTGAACAAACAGATTCTGCAGAATAGGAGAATATAGAGAGAATGAAGCAGAATGATGAAATGGGGGTCCCTATGTCCTCCAGAAGTCTAAACCTATAGCAGCATAACTATAGAGATAGCTCAGGATAACCTGAGCCACTCTAACTATAAACTTAATCAAAAAGGAAAGTTTTAAGCCTAGCCTTAAAAGTAGACAGGGTGTCTGCCTAAAAGACTAAAACTGGTAGTTGGTTCCACAAGAGAGGAGGCTGATAACTAAAAGATCTGCTTCCATTCTACTTTTAGAAATTCTAGGAACCACTAGTAAACCTGCAGATTGAGAGGGAAGTGCTCTGTTAGGAACATAATGAACAATCAGATATCCGATATAAGATGGAGCTTGGCCATTCAAGGCTTTATACTGCAGCCAGAGTTCTAATGAAAATTAAAAAGAGAGATCATATCTCGCCTATCCTGGCTTCTCTTCATTGGCTTCCTGTTAAATCAAGAATAGAATTTAAAATCCTCCTTCTCACATATAAAGCCTTAAATGGCCAAGCTCCATCTTATATCAGAGATCTGATTGTTCCTTATGTTCCTAACAGAGCACTTCGCTCTCAATCTGCAGGTTTACTAGTGGTTCCTAGAATTTCTAAAAGTAGAATGGGAGGCAGATCTTTTAGTTATCAGGCTCCTCTCCTGTGGAACCAACTACCAGTTTTAGTCCGTGAGGCAGACACCCTGTCTACTTTTAAGGCTAGGCTTAAAACTTTCATTTTTGATAAAGCTTATAGTTAGGGTGGCTCAGGTTATCCTGAGCTATCTCTATAGTTATGCTGCTATAGGCTTAGACTTTTGGAGGACATAGGGACCCCCATTTCATCATTCTGCTTCATTCTCTCTCTGTTCTCCTATTCTGCAGAATCTGTTAGTTCAATCTCTAACCTTCTGCTCTCTCTGCTTTTCCTCAGAGTAGCTTTGCCTCGTCTGTTCCTGTTTGGCTGTGACGTCATCCTGGAAAAAAACATCAGCTGTGCTGCTTCTATCAACACCCTTGTTAATAGATGTTGGAGATCGGCCTGTTTTCCAGTGTGGTCCTGTTTCTCTGACCGTGACTGAGTGGATGTGCTCTCTTCGTCCTCTGGCATGGGAGCTGCCTTGGAGCTCGTCTGCCTGGCTGTGTGTTTCCTGGACGGGGCCGCCTTTTACAGCTGCTTTTTGTATCTCTGCTTCTGTCTCCTTGAACCCCAGTCGGCCTCGGCAGATGGCCGCTCACACTGAGCCTGGTTCTGCTGGAGGTTTCTTCCTGTTAAAAGGGAGTTTTTCCTCTCTACTGTCGCTACAAGCATGCTTAGTGTGGGGGATTGTATTTGAGTCAATGAGTCAATGCAATCAACTGGTTTTCCTTAGATAGAAAACTTTGTATCAATTTGACTGTATGATCTGGTTGAACTGTAAAGTGCCTTGAGATGACATGTGTTGTGAATTTGGCGCTATATAAATAAACTGAATTGAATTGAATTGAATTATACGTGAGAAGGAGGATTTTAAATTCTATTCTGGATTTAACAGGAAGCCAATGAAGAGAAGCCAGGATAGGAGAGATATGATCTCTCTTTTTAATTTTCATCAGAACTCTGGCTGCAGCATTTTGGATTAGCTGAAGGCTTTTAACTATTGTTTGTGGACTTCCTGATAGTAAAGAATTACAATAGTCCAGCCTTAAAGTAACAAATGCATGGACTAGTTTCTCAGCATCACCCCTGGACAGGATATTTTTAATTTTTGCAATATTCCTCAGATGAAAGAAGGAAATTCTAGAAACCTCTTTAATATGGGATTTAAATGACAGGTCCTGATAAAAAACAACACTAAGATTTTTTATTTTATTATCTGAAATCAGTTTAATCCCATCCAAATGAAGTTACTGACTGATTCTGAGTCTTATTTTCGAAGACTCTGGTCCAAAGACTTTAATTTCTGTTTTGTCTGCATTCAGAAGGAGAAAGTTAAGAGTCATCCAGGTTTTTATGTCTTCAAGACATGCCTGTAATTTATGTAATGGGTTAGCTTCATCTGGATTTATAGACAGATATAGCTGGGTATTATCAGCATAATAGTGAAAATTAATCCCATGCTGTCTAATAATTCTACAGATTGGGAGCATGTATAAAGTAAAGAGAATTGGTACTTGCACCGATCCCTGTGGTACTCCACAGGTAACCTTTGAGCATGTTGAAGATCTGTCATTAACATGAACAAACTGAATTTGATCAGATAGATAAGATTTAAACCAGTCTAGTGCTGTTCCTTTAATTCCAACAAAATATTCAAGTCTTTCTAAAAGAATATTATGGTCAACTGTATCAAATGCAGCACTGAGATCTAACAGGACGAGCACAGATACAAGTCCATTATCTGAGGCCATGAGAATATCATTAGTGACTTTCACCAGAGCTGTTTCAGTATTATGATGAGCTCTAAAGCCAGAAACAGTTCATTATGGTGCAAGTGATCGCAATCTTGTTTGGCAACTACTTTCTCAAGAATTTTTGATAAGAAAGAAAGATTGGATATAGGTCTATAATTGACCAAGTCATCTGGGTCAAGAGACTGTTTCTTAAGCAGAGGTTTAATTACAGCAACCTTAAAATCTTTAGGTACATATTCCTGTTAACAGAGATAGATTTAATCACATCTAAAATGAAGGAGGAGATCAAAGGGTATACCTCCTTAAATAACCTGGTTGGAACTGGATCTAACATACAAGTTGAAGGCTTAGATGAAGACAATAATTTTGCTAACTCAGAAAGTTCAACTGGATCAAAGCAGTCTAAACCCGGTTCAGATTCCATGACTACCTCAGATACAATCGTGGATAGAGGAGTGCTTATGATCTTATTTTTGATAAGATCAATCTTATTTATAAAGAATCCCATAAAATCATTGCTGCTAAGAGCAGGTGGAATGGATGGTTCAACAGAGCTATGGCTCTGGGTGAGTTTGGCAACTGTATTAAAAAGAAATCTAGGATTATTCTTATTCTTCTATTAATGAGGAGAAGTATGCTGCTCTTGCTTTACAAAGGGTCCTCTTATACAGAAGTAAACTATTTTTCCAGACTAGGAAGGACTCCGACAGAGTGATATTTTCTCTGCAGTTTCCTAGCATTTTGCTTCAAAGTGCGCAGCTCTGCATTAAACCAAGGAGTAAGCCTTCCATTTTTAACGGTTTTCATTTTCAAAGGAGCTGCGTTGTCTAAGGCAGTACACAGAGAACTAGCAACCCCATCAACAAAATCATCAACCTGTGAAGGGGAATAAGCCAAGCTTTTGCACTCTGCAGCACTGCTCAGCGACACAGAGGAGGAGAACTCTGTTAAAGCAATCCTGTAGGTTATTAGAAAGTGGTCAGAGAGGGCAGGGTTGTGAGGAAATACTGTTATTTCTTCACATTCTATGCCGTATGTCAGCACAAGATCCAAAGTATGAAGATGATTTTGAACAAAGCCAATAGTGTCTAAGATAGCATTAAAGGCTTCTCTTAAGCTATCGCCTTCAATGTCAGCATTGATGTTAAAATCTCCCACTATGATGACCCTGTCAGTATTTAATACCAAATCAGAAAGGAACTCTGAAAACTCATTTAAATATTCAGAGTAAGGACCTGTTGGACGATACAAAAATACAAAAAGAAGAGGTTTTTCTTGCTTTGCAATTTGGATCAGGGAAATTAAGGGTTAAATGTTCAAAAGAGTTGTAGGTATTAACTATTTTGGGAGTAATCAGTAAGTCAGACTGAAAGATTGTTGCTACTCCTCCTCCTCGCCCAGAACTTCTGGGTATGTGAAAATTTAAATAGCTTGAAGGAGTTGCCTCATTTATGCTCATGTAATCCTCTTGCTGCAGCCAGGTTTCTGTAAGGCAACATAAGTCAATGTAATTATCCCAAATCAAGTCATTAACTAGCAGACTTTTAGAGGAAAGAGATCTTATGTTAAACAGACCACATTTAATTGTTTTAACTTTTTCTCCAATTGGAGTTATTTTGATTTTAATGAGATTATGATTTACTCCTTTGGGAATATTTGCTAATTTATTAGATTTTGGTCATGGGCAAGACACTGTCTGGATGGAGTAAAGAGTGGGTAACAGTAGAGAAGCTGCAGAGATGTGTGTTAAACTACAAATCTGCTTCCTGGTCTGCACCCTGGGTGGTCAGGGTTTTGGAGGACTAATAAATGTGGCCAGATTCCTAGAAAGAAAAGCTGCACCATCCAAAGTGGGATGGATGCCATCTCTCTGTATCAGACCAGGCTTTCCCCAAAAGGATCCCCAATTATTAATGTAGCCCATGTTGTTTTC
The DNA here is from genome assembly GCF_016077235.1 of Cyprinodon tularosa. NCBI lineage: Eukaryota > Metazoa > Chordata > Actinopteri > Cyprinodontiformes > Cyprinodontidae > Cyprinodon > Cyprinodon tularosa. The sequence goes on from NW_024038346.1 coordinate 13,139, forward strand.
AGGACACCACCAAGACAACCAGCGGTGGAATGACAACATGCGGCTAAACATGTCATCACTGGTTTAGAGAAACCAATTAACCTAACAGTCTTGTTTTTGGACTGTAGGAGGAAGCCAGAGTATCCGCAGAGAACCCACGCATGCTCTGGGAGAACATGCAAACTGCATGCAGAAAGACCCCAGGCCGGGAATCAAACCCAGAACATTCTTGCTGCAAGGCAGCAGTGCTGCCAACTGTGCCACTGAGCAGCCCATATATACACATCTAATAGTGATATAATTCAGGTTAGTTGTGCGGATTATTTTTGCCTTCTTATTTTCATTGTAGTGGGACTTCGGTGTGGTAAATGGATCTCCTAGAGGAAGTAAAGAAGCTTCAGGGATGTGGTGTTTGTCATTTGGGGACAACACTAAGGGTGGGGGTTATATGTTTACCTGTTTTTGTATTTTTGTTAGTTCTTTGGACATATCAGTTTTGATTGCAGTTGGGCAGTGTTTGGCTTATGTAATTGTTGTGGCTTGCAATATTTGCGTTTTTGGATGTTTCATGATGGCCACCGCTTCCAATAATTCCTTCTCTCCAGTAAATAATGGCCGCCAAGTTAACTTTATAAAATGGAATGTGAGGGGGATGAATCACCCAATAAAATGTAGATGAGAAAAAATTCAAAAGGAGTTGGGCAAATTTTCCATTCTAAATTTAATGCTAAAGGGAGAGGCACAGCAATTCATACAATATAGATACAATAGCTGATTCTAATGGTCAATATATAATAGTGATTGGTTCATTATTTAATACCCCACTTATTTTGGCGAATGTGTACGCCCCTAATTGGGACGATTACACATTTTTTATTGATTTACTTAATTCACTACCACACGTGGACAGTCATCTGATATTTGTGTTGGGATCTGGAGAAGTTCCACCTTTCTCCAGCAGAGTTCGCTGTGGATCCTCCTGAGCTGAGCCTTCGACACACCTGAGGCGGATCTCATCATCAGGAGGATCCTCCAGTATAAAACCAGCCTTCAGACCTTGCCTCAACGCCGCAGTGTTTATCCAGTTTGGTTAGCACCTGAGCCTCACTTCCTTTGTGAAATCTTTCTTTGTTGCTTCTTATCCCCCAGTTGGATTCTAATCCTCATTTGTCTCTGCTTACAGGAAACCTGTTTTTGCCTTGTAAGCTCTGGATGAGCTTAACCTGCCGAGCCTGCCCTCTGAGCCAAACCTGAAGACTCTCCTCTGGATTCCCAAGCTGCTCTGGACTAAGAGCTGGAAAACCAAGGTCTGTCCTAACGCTAGATGCAAGACGCTGAAGCTGACACTGAACTCTGCTGAATCAAACAGTCTCTGGACCCAACAGTTCCTCTCTCAAAACCTAACCCGGATTCCTCAAGGTAGATCTCAGAAGATTACAATTCCACATTCATCTGCTCCTTGGCTAACTGAACTATCATCCCTACAGACTCCAGTGTACCTGCCCTCCAGGCTTGAACCAGTTCCAGTCTTTATTCCATGGGCTTGTGCTCAATAAACTCATTTTAACCTTTTCTCTGTTTCCGTGGTGTTCTGCATATTGGGCCTCTCTGAACCCATCATGACAGAACACTGCGGCCAAACACAAGGCCCAGCAGACCATCTCCATCGTCGTTTGGAGGAGCAAGATGCTCAAATCTATGGGAATGCTCAAGCCCTACGTGAGTTAAACACCCACATCGAAATGCAAAACCAAGTGATTCAAAGCCTCGCTAACAGATTGAGCAATGCTAACGCCACGTCGCTAGCACAACCATTTCCGGGTCCAGTTCCTCCTCCGAGGTCACCGGCGGTGATGTCATCATCTGAGTTCCAACCTAGTCTCCCTGAAAAGTTCTCGGGTAATATAAAAGACTGCAAGGGATTTTTGTTTCAATGTCGATTAATTTTTCAAAACTCTCCTGGCAGTTTTCCAACGGATCACAAGAAGATAACATTTATTTTGTCCCAATTGACCGGAAGAGCCCTTGAGTGGGCGGAGGCTAGATTTTCCTCCGAAGAAAGCCTTAGTTGTCAATACTCCGACTTTATTTCTGAGTTTTCTCAAGTTTTTAACCAGGAAACAGATCAAACAGTAGAATCTCGTGCTCTTTTGAATCTAACACAAGGAAATTCTTCAGTAGCTGAATTCTCTATTAACTTCCGGGTTAAAGCCGCAGCTTCCGGTTGGAATCAATGTGCTTTAAAGAGTGCTTATTTTAAGGCTCTTAACGAAAATATTAAAGATGAGCTTGCCACCCTCGACGAACCAGCTACTCTCGAGGAATTAATCCGCCTGACAATTAGGCTGGATAATAGGATCCGAGCCAGAAACAGTTCTAAACCAAGGAATTATGGTCCATTCGACTCTGCCCCAGTTTCTAATAATGTGACTGTTTTTTCTGCTCCCACAGAACCTTTTTCTAAGCCGAGGTCTAAGACCCAATCTCTCCCTTTGCCAGTTCAGGCCTCTCATTCGGTAGAAGCGGAAGCCGAACCCATGCAGGTTGGACATACGAGGCTAACTCCTGAGGAAAAGTTAAGGCGTGTCAGGAGCAAGCTGTGCATCTACTGTGGTGAGAGTAGCCATTTCATTGTCTCATGCCCAGCTAAATCAAAAGCCGGGGCCCGTCAGAGGATCTGAGGAGTCTGACGGGCCATGTTATCTCTGAGAAATCTCCTCGCCTGATGCTTCCAGCCACATTGTTCTTTGCTGATCAAAACCTCACATTATCTGCCTTCATCGATTCAGGCTGTGAAAGGAATTTAATTGACTCCAACCTGGTTCAGCAGCTACAGATTGAAACTATTCCCCTAACCCAGCCTCTCTGTGTCTCCGCGATCGATGGAAAGAAACTTCACCAAGTTACTCATCAAACACAACCCCTCGAGCTGCTGATCTCAGGTAACCATCGTGAAACCTTATCATTCTTTGTTTTTCCCTCTGCATGTTCTCCTTTGGTCTTGGGGTTTGAGTGGCTGGAACGACATAACCCCCATATAAATTGGACTGATCGTCACCTTGAGTCTTGGTCGATCTCTTGCCACGAGACGTGTCTTCGTTCAGCAGCTCCCGCTGTGAGGTCTCCTAGAGGTGGGGGGGAGATGGACTCTCCTGACCTTACTTCTGTCCCTTCAGAGTACTATGATCTGGCTCCTGTCTTCAGTAAGGTTAGTGCTACATCCCTTCCACCTCACAGACCATATGACTGTGCTATCGAGCTATTACCAGGAGCACCTCTACCCAGCAGTATACTTTATAATATCTCCAAACCAGAACGAGAGACGATGGAGAAATATATTAATCAGTCATTAGCTGCTGGAATAATCTGCCCCTCTTCGTCTCCATTGGGAGCTGGCTTCTTTTTTGTGGGCAAAAAGGATGGTTCACTTAGACCGTGTATCGACTACAGAGGGTTGAACCAAATCACTGTAAAGAATAAGTACCCACTTCCTCTACTTGCTTCCGCATTCGAACCAGTACAAGGGGCTACTGTCTTTACTAAGCTCGATTTAAGGAACGTCAATAACCTTCTCAGGATAAGAGATGGTGATGAATGGAAAACAGCCTTTAAGACTCCTCTGGGCCAGTTTGAGTATTTAGTCATGCCTTTTGGTCTCACTAACGCCCCTGCTTGTTTTCAAGCCTTAGTTAACGACGTTCTCAGAGACTTTTTGAATGTGTTTGTTTTCGTCTATATCGATGACATACTCATTTACTCCAAGGATCTTTCTGAGCATAAGAAGCATGTTCGCCTGGTCTTACAAAGACTTCTAGAGAATAAGCTTTTTGTCAAAGCCGAGAAATGCGAGTTTCACCAATCTTCAGTCACCTTTTTGGGGTTTGTGCTCGAGGGCGGGCAGGTTAAGCCATCTGAAGATAAGATAAAAGCAGTTTTGGAGTGGCCGGTTCCCGAGAACCGTAAACAGCTGCAGAGATTCCTGGGCTTCGCAAACTTTTATCGAAGATTCATCAGGAATTACAGTCAGACAGCTCTACCTCTTACTTCTCTAACTTCAGTCAAAAGAACCTTCCAATGGACCCCCGAGGCACAAACTGCATTTGACAAACTTAAGATTTTGTTTTCCAGAGCTCCAGTGTTAATCCAGCCTGATTCCTCTAAACAATTCATCCTCGAAGTTGACGCTTCTGACTCTGGAGTTGGTGCTGTCTTATCTCAAAGACTCGATACAGATCAAAGAGTTCACCCATGTGCTTTTTTTTCCCGTAGACTTTCCCCTGCTGAGCAAAACTACGATGTTGGTGACCGCGAACTATTGGCCATCAAATTGGCATTGGAGGAGTGGAGACACTGGCTTGAAGGGGCTGAACACCCGGTTCTTGTTTGGACTGATCACAAGAACCTTGCCTACATTCAATCCGCCAAACAGGCCAATCCTCGGCAGTCAAGGTGGTCACTATTCTTCTCTCGTTTCAATCTCATTATTTCTTACAGACCCGGATCCAAGAACATCAAACCCGATTCTCTCTCTCGTCTTTATTCCACTGATCAATCCGAGACGCCTGAACCTGTTCTACCCGCTTCCTGCACTGTTGGGGTGGTTACCTGGGAAATCACTGACCTTATAAACTCTGCACTGGCTTCTGAACCTGACCCAGGTAACGGTCCCCCAAACAAATCTTATGTTCCTTCTTCGGTCAGATCACGCCTTATTCAGTGGATGCATGCTGCCAAATTTTCCGCTCATCCGGGGGTGAGCAGAACCATCGCCCTGATCTCGAGACGTTTCTGGTGGCCTACCCTGCACAGAGATGTTAAGGAATATGTTCTGGCCTGTCCTACCTGCGCCAGAAACAAGACCACACATCAACCACCTTCTGGCCTGTTGCATCCTCTTCCTGTTCCCACTGGTCTCATATCGCAATTGACTTCGTCACTGGTCTTCCCATCTCTCGAGGTATGTCCACCATACTTACCATTGTTGACCGATTTTCCAAGTCCTGCCTTATTCCCCTCAGGAAGCTTCCCACGGCTTTTCAAACTGCCCAGCTCCTTATAAAACACGTCTTCCGTCTACATGGTATCCCTCAGGAGATTCTTTCGGACCGCGGACCACAATTCATCTCTCAAGTTTGGAAAGCCTTCTGCTCAGCACTAAACTGTAAGTCGTCTCTCACCTCAGGTTATCACCCACAGTCCAATGGCCAAACGGAAAGAATGAACCAGCAGCTCGAATCCACCCTTCGTTGTCTAACCTCCAATAATCCCACTGACTGGAGCCAACATCTCACGTGGATTGAATACGCCCACAACTCTCTCAAGTCAGCTTCCACCAGCCAGTCCCCATTTCAGGTCAGTCTTGGTTACCAACCTCCACTTTTTCCTGCAGACGAGAGAGAGATTTCGGTCCAATCAGTCAACCACCACATCCGCCGATGTCATCGTATTTGGAGAGACACCATTGCCACTCTAAACCGCTCCTCGGAGACAACCAAACGGTTCGCCGATTCCAAGAGACGCCCTGCCCCAGATTACTCCGTCGGTCAGGAGGTATGGCTCTCCGTAAACTTTCTCCCAGATTCATTGGTCCCTACAGGATTTCCCAGGTCATAAACCCTTCAGCCGTACGCCTGCAACTTCCTCCGTCTCTTCGTATACATCCCACGTTCCTATTTCTCAGATCAAGCCTGTGATCTCTAGCCCTTTGTGCCCTCCGTCCGACTCCCCTCCACCCGCCCTGGAAGTCGATGGACATCCAGCCTTCACCGTTCGCCGGATCGTGGACTCCCGTCGGCGAGGTCGCGGCTGGCAGTACCTCGTCGATTGGGAGGGCTACGGTCCGGAGGATCGCCAGTGGGTTCCTGGCTCCTACATCCTCGACCCATCCCTCATCGAGGAGTACGAGCGCTCCCTACCGTCGACGTCTTCTGGACCGCCAATAGGCGGTCGTTGAGGGGGGGGGGGAGGGGGGGGGTACTGTTGGGATCTGGAGAAGTTCCACCTTTCTCCAGCAGAGTTCGCTGTGGATCCTCCTGAGCTGAGCCTTCGACACACCTGAGGCGCATCATCAGGAGGATCCTCCAGTATAAAACCAGCCTTCAGACCTTGCCTCAACGCCGCAGTGTTTATCCAGTTTGGTTAGCACCTGAGCCTCACTTCCTCTGTGAAATCTTTGTTGCTTCTTATCTCCCAGTTGGATTCTAATCCTCATTTGTCTCTGCTTACAGGAAACCTGTTTTTGCCTTGTAAGCTCTGGATGAGCTTAACCTGCCGAGCCTGCCCTCTGAGCCAAACCTGAAGACTCTCCTCTGGATTCCCAAGCTGCTCTGGACTAAGAGCTGGAAAACCAAGGTCTGTCCTAACGCTAGATGCAAGACGCTGAAGCTGACACTAAACTCTGCTGAATCAAACAGTCTCTGGACCCAACAGTTCCTCTCTCACAACCTAACCCGGATTCCTCAAGGTAGATCTCAGAAGATTACAATTCCACATTCATCTGCTCCTTGGCTAATTGAACTATCATCCCTACAGACTCCAGTGTACCTGCCCTCCAGGCTTGAACCAGTTCCAGTCTTTATTCCATGTGCTTGTGCTCAATAAACTCATTTTAACCTTTTCTCTGTTTCCGTGGTGTTCTGCATATTGGGCCTCTCTGAACCCATCATGACAATTTGGAGTATAAATGAATACAGTTATGGATCCTGTGCTAGATCGCTCCTCAATAAAGCACTTTTCAGCTTGAAAATCCACACAGGTTTTAAAGTCTTTTTTCCAGTAATATGGAGCTGTGGATATCTGGTGTTTTCTTAACCCCACAACTAAACAATATTCTTTTTTTTCAGTGGTACATCAGACATATTTGCGTATTGATTACTTTTTTGCTGATAAAAAAATCTTTATATGGTTAGGGCATGTAACTATAGCAGCATAGTTGTCTCTGATCATAGCCCACTCATTTTAAAACTTCAGTTTTCAGATGAACCCCATATATATGCCTGGAGGCTCAACCCTCTTCTATTATCTGACAATGCATTTATAAAATACATCTCTAAACAAATTGATCTTTTTCTGGAAACCAATATATAAACCCCTGACGTGACATATAGTACTGTCTGGGAGAGTTTAAAAGCTTTCCTTCGAGATCATATTATAACTTATTGTTCCCATGACAACAGAAGGAGAAAAAAACGCATAACTGTACTGATCGGCTTAATAATAATAGTAATACATTTTATTTAACAGCGCCTTTCTGGACACTCAAGGTCACGTTACAGAAAATACAAAAAATAAATAAAAGAAAATAGCACAATTAATAGCATAGTTGGACAGCCAAGATTCTAGAAATCCTTCTCCAGACCTATATAAACAAAGAATGATGTTGCAAACCGAATTCAATTTGATCTCAACTCAACATACTGAGCGTTTGATCCACAACTCTATAAGATTGTGGTACGAGCATGGGGAATATAATCTTAGCACATAAATTACGTAATATCTGCAATCAGAAAGCAAGATGGTCATATTACAACTAATTCTCAGAAAATAAATGAGAGCTTCATTCATTTTATTTAAGGCTCTATCAGTCAGAATCCTTACATTTACTGAAGTGGTTTGGAATTTTTTTTGATAAATTGCCTGTTCCAACCTTACATTCATCATTTAAAGACCAAATAGATGCGTGCATTTCCATTGAAGAAATCAAATATGCAATTGGCTGAATGCAGTCTATTGGCTACCCAATAGAATTTTTAAAAAACTTTTAAGGATAGCCTGGCTCCTTTAATGCGGGAGATGTTTATAGAGTCCCTCAATACTGAAAGCCTTCCACATACATTACGACAGGCAACAGTATAACTGCTTCTTAAACCAAACAAGGATCCTTTAAATTGTTCTTCTTATCGTCCTATATCATTGTTAAATGTAGATTTTAAAATATTGTCTAAATTGCTTGCTATTCGAATGGAGCAGCATTTACCATCACTGATAGCCCCTGCTCAAACTGGACTCATTAAGGGTAGGCACGGCTTATTCAACTTGCATGGTTTTTTAAACATATTGCATACACAGTCTACAGCAACTCCAGAAATAGCTTTGTCACTTGACACCGAGAAGGCGTTTGACAGAGTGGAGGGGGACTACTTGTTTTATATTCTCAATGTGGGAGTAAAAGTAACCCACCCTTATAAATCACTTTATGAAAAAAACTTTGCCCCACTTCTTGAAAGAGCAAAAACTAAGTTGGGGTGATACATTTGCCATCGTCACTGATTGGTCGTGTTAATTCTGTTAAAATGAAGATTTAACCAAAGTTTTTATATTTATTCCAATTCATCTCACTTTACTTACCAAAAAAATGTTTGCTGCTTTGGACAAACTTATTGCGACGTTTATTTGGAATGGTAAATCTGCACATACACATAAAGATTTTATGCAAAGACTCAGGCCATTAGGTGGACTGGCCTTGCCATGTTTTCAACTTTATTATTCGGCAGCGAACATACGCACTATGCTCCACTGGCTAGATGACATAACTTTTGAAGTACCTTCTTGGGTTCATATATAGGCATCTAGCTGTGGAAAGTCCACTCTACCAGCTTTGTTAAGTTCAGCCCTTACTTTGGAATTGCATACTTATAAATCCAACCATCTGCTCCACTACTATGTAAAAATTTGGATACAATGTAGGAAAAAATTTGGTTTACATACTATATAAAAAATGCCCCTTTGTGCTCAAACCACATGTTCCCACCTTCAATGGATGATTTAGATTTTAAGATTTAGAGTACTAATGGATAATGAACTTTTAAAGATCAGTTTATTGATGGAATATTTGCTTCATTCTTACAGCTGAGTGAACATTTTAATATACCTTGTATGCATTTGTTCCCATTATTTGCAAATACGCCACTTTACAGTCAATAGATACAGTACTTTTCCTAACTTACCAGAGAAAACAATTTTGGATAGTAGTTTGGATATTAATGTTCACAAGAAGGGGGTGATTAAAGAAATGTATTTATTTATTTATTTATTTATTACTGGATTTACAGTCTTCATCTCTCTCCATTATAAAATCACACTGGGAAATAGATTTGGCAAGGAACATCTCAGCTGATCTTTGGGACTGTATGTTGCATACAGTAGGGTACACTGCTAAAAATTTGCTAAGCTTTATCCAGATAGTGATCCAATGTGTAATCACTGCAAAGCAGAAATTCGCTCACTTATTCATACTTTTTGGAAATGCCTTAATCTGAACAACTATTGGACAACTATATAAGACACTTTCTGAGACATATAAAATCAAACTTGCTCCGTCGGCTTTGATTGCACTCTTTGGGGTGATACCTCCAGGCATTTCTATTGTTAAACACTATTCAAATGCTGTTGCTTTTGCCTCTTTACTTGGGCGACGTTTAATACTTGTGAATTGGAAAAAAAGAAACTCCTCCTACTCATGATCAGTGGATTACTGACCTTATGAGGTTTTTATACATGGAAAAAATGAGAAGTACACTAACGGGCTCATTGACTAAATTTAACAAATCATAGCAGCCATTCTTGAAATATATGGAAACTTTTAAAATGTGTACCAGGCCATAGTTAAATATTCCGGCCACGACTCTAGTGTAATTATTTAACTGCTGTTATTCTAGTTATATACTTTTGTTTAAATTTTTCTTTTTGTATGTAATGTGTTTTGTCTATCTATGTAGGTATTGTTTTTTTTATTGTGGTTTAGATAAAATGTACAGCCAAGAATATATATTGTATTTATCAATGTGATATGCTGTCAAAAATCATAAATAAAATTGTAAAAAAAAAAAAAAAAAGAATTGAAAATCCTCCTTCTCACATATAAAGCCTTGAATGGCTAAGCTCCACCTTATATCAGAGATCTAATCATTCCTTATGTTCCTAACAGAGCACTTCGCTCTCAATCTGCAGGTTTACTAGTGGTTCCTAGAATTTCTAAAAGTAGAATGGGAGGCAGATATTTTAGTAATCAGGCTCCCAAAATTAGTTAATATTGCTAAAATGAGAAATATCCTGTCCAGGGGTGATGCTGAGAAACTAGTCCATGCATTTGTTACTTCAAGGCTGGACTATTGTAATTCTTTACTATCAGTAAGTCCACAAACTGTTGATAAAAGCCTTCAGCTGATCCAAAATGCTGCAGCCTGATGAAAATTCTAGGCTAGCTTCTCTTCATTGCTTCCTTGTTAAATCAAGAATATTTTAGTTATCAGGCTCCTCTGCTGTGGAACCAAATACCAGTTTTAGTCTGTGAGGCAGACACCCTGTCTACTTTTAAGGGTCGGCCTAAACCTATTCTTTTTCATAAAGCTTATAGTTAGAGTGGCTCAGGTTATCCTAAGCTAACTCTATAGTTATGCTGCTATAGGCTTAGACTGCTGGAGGACATAGGGACCCCCATTTTATCATTCTGCTTCATTCTGTCTCCCACTCTGTAGAATCTGTTTAATCTCCAACGTTCTGCTCTCTGTGCTTTTTCTCATACTAGCTTTGCCTCGTTTGTTCCTATTTGGCTGTGACACCATCCTGGAGAGAAATATCAGCTGTGCTGCTGCCATCAACACCCTTGTTTCTAGATGTTGGAGATTGGCCCGTTTTTTCCAGTGTGGTCCTGTTTCTCTTACCGTGACTGGCTGGATTTCCTCTCTTCCTCCTCTGACATGGGAGCTGGCTCAGAGCTTGTCTGCCTGGCTGTGTGTTTCCTGGACGGGGTTGCCTTTTACAGCTGCTTTTTGTATCTCTGCTTCCGCTCCTTGAACCTCAGTCGGCCTCGGCAGATGGCCGCTCACACTGAGCCTGGTACTGCTGGAGGTTTCTTCCTGTTAAAAGGGAGTTTTTCCTCTCTACTGTCGCTACAAGTATGCATAGTTTGAGGGATTGCATTCAAGTCAATGAATCGATGCAATCAACTGGTTTTCCTTAGATAGAAAACTTTGAATCAATCTGACTGAATAATCTGGTGAACTGTAAAGTGCCTTGAGATGACGTGTTGTGAATTGGCGCTATATAAATAAACTGAATTGAATTGAAGGAATCAATATAAAAGGAAAAAAAATGAATATAAAATATAATTTTAAGAAAAGTGTTATCTAATATCTTAATCCAATTTAATACTTTTCCTATTAAAAGAATATTTCAAAGATGATTTCTCTGCATTGAGAACCCAATATCCTAAATTTGCTACTCCACCTAAATATAAAGAGATTCATTTCAAAACTTTAAATGCTTTGTCACTACTGTCATTGCTTTAAGTGCTGTCACTCTCCATGGGGGCTTAAGTTGCTCCCATTGTTGGATCAGCTTAAGGAAGGCCTAATGTATTTTTTATTTTAAACATTATTTGAAGGCCTTTGTGGCAGGGATTGAGATCCATATTTCATGTCTCACACAGAGTATACATCTAGATAGATAGATGGATAGATAGGTGTTGCAGTACCTATAACAACCCAAACACACAGGATTTCCGAATTAAACATCCCCAGTTATTAATTTCATATACTCACCAGATCTGAATGCCTTGTTAAAAAACTTCACATCGCGTTCCCCCCTGATGTCATTTACGTTTAGTTGCAATAAATGCAAAACTCTCTGCAGATTCTTGTCTTTGTCATCCGCTCTATTCAGCTGGCTTTGAAACACACGGCGAGAAGGTGGGGGCTGGGTGGTGAGGGTTACTGGGGCGAGAAACGCAAAGGTAATGCAATAGTTACTTTTACTAGTAACTCATTACTTTTTATTGTGGAGTAACTCAGTTAGTAACTGAGTTACTTTTTGGGAGAAGTAACTAGTAACTATAACTAATTATTTTTTCAAAGTAACATGCCCAACACTGATGACTGTATGTCCCAGCTGACGTGCTGAATCAGTAGCCTGAGATCAGCAGGCCCCTGTTTGTAGCAGAGGAAGATATTGGAAGAAATCAATAGGAATAATTATTATTTTAGAAATTGTGAAATAATGAAATACTGTATTACCTTTTATCGCCACAGGTAAATGCAGGGTTTGTAACGTCGGCCATTTCCACCAAACTAAGTCAAAAGGGAACGAACAAATACCAGACTGAGGGAAAGTTTGTGAACTTCTTTCATAACTTCTTGGATGAAACTGATGGTTCAAAGCTCACTTCACATCAGAGAATATGTTCTAAGTTAGCTGTATTAATTACTTTGTAAAATAATGATGTATATCTGCAGAAATGTTTTCATCCATGGCCTAACAGAGGCTTGGTAGTTTGCACTGCTGCCTCACAGCAGGAAGGTTCGGATTAATTTTCCTCATTTTTGGGAGGAATTTGTATCCTGAGTGGGATTTCTCTGGGTGCTTTGGTTTCTGCTTAAAATTTAAAACACATGCATGTTAATTTTACAAATAATTTTGAAATTCAAAAATACTTTATTGATCCAAAACGGAAATCCCATGTAACTAACAGTGTGATGAAGATTATGTTGAAGACCATACTGCTCCTGTCATGATGGGTACTCTAAGAGTGACCCAATTATGCAGAACACCACTAGACGGAGACAGGAATAAAAGTTCAACAAGTTTATTTGGACACAAGCACACTGATTATACTGGTTCTGGTTCGGGCCTGGATACTGGTTCACCGGAGTCTGCGTGAGAGACAGTTCAGTTAGCGTTGCACGTTGGAGCTTGCTTTCTTGATTGTTACTGATTGTACCTTGAGGGTTCTTGTGGTTAGCTTTGGGAGGGTCACCGTTGGATCTGGAGAGGAGTTGATCAGCAGAGTCCGTTTGCTGCTTCAGCGTCTCACTTCTAGTTTTGAGCAGACCTTGGCTTTGGGCTTTCCAGCTCTTTGTCCTGAGCTGCATGGAAGTTCACTGAGGTTCTTCAGGTTTGGCTCTGAGGGTCGGCTCGGCAGGTTAGCTCTTCCTGAGCTCCACAGAGGAGAAACTGGTTTCCAACTGGATCAACACTGCAGCGTTGAGGCAAGGTCTGAAGACAGCTTAAATAGTGGATCCTCTGATGATCTGATGGGCTGCAGCTGTGCAGGAGGCTCACTCAGAAGGATCCACGGCGGACTCTGCTGGAGGAAGGTGGAACTTCTCCAGCTCCTAACAGTACCCCCCCCTCAACGACCGCCCCTTGGAGGTCCGGAAGAGGTCGAAGGGCAGGAACGCTCGTACTCCTCGATTAGGGCAGGGTCGAGGATGTACGAGCCCGGAACCCACTGGCGATCCTCCGGTCCGTAGCCCTCCCAGTTGACGAGGTACTGCCAGCCGCGACCTCGTCGACGGGAGTCCACGATGCGTCGAAAGGTGAAGGCGGGATGACCACCGACCTCCAGGGCGGGTGGTGGGGAGTCGGAAGGTGGGCACAGAGAACTCGAGATGACAGGTTTAACTTGGTATACATGGAAGGTGGGGTGAATCCGGAGGGACTGAGGCAGTTGGAGACGGACGGCAGATGGATTGATGACTCCGGAGATCTTGTAGGGACCTATAAATTTGGGCGAGAGTTTTCGAGACATCCCCTTGAGGGGAATGTCTCGAGTGGACAGCCATACCTCTTGGCCTTCAGAGTACTCGTGGGCGGGACGTCTCCTGGAGTCAGCGAAGCGTTTGTTGGTCTCAGAAGATCAGTTGAGGGTTGCGATGGTTTCTCTCCAGATCTTCTGACAGCGTCTGATGTGGTGATTGACTGACTGGACCGAAATGTCTCTCTCGTCTGCGGGGAAAAGTGGAGGTTGATAACCGAGACTGACCTGAAAGGGAGATTGACCAGTGGAAGCAGATTTGAGGGAGTTGTGTGCATATTCGATCCATGTAAGATATTGGCTCCAGTCGACGGGATTGTTGGATGTGAAGCAACGAAGGGTTGATTCAAGCTGCTGGTTCATCCTCTCTGTTTGTCCGTTAGATTGAGGATGGTAACCTGATGTCAGAGAGGGTTTACAGCCGAGTGCAGAACAGAATGCCTTCCAAACCTGGGATATGAACTGAGGACCCCGGTCCGAAAGGATCTCCTGGGGGATGCCGTGTAAGCGGAAGACGTGTTTAACTAGGAGCTGGGCTGTCTGGAAGGCCGTGGGAAGTTTCCTAAGGGGGATGAGATGGCAGTGAGATGGCAGGCCTTCAAAAAACGGTCAACAATGGTGAGAATAGTGGACATACCTCGAGAAACAGGGAGGCCGGTGACAAAGTCAATCGCTATATGGGACCAAGGACGCGAGGGAACCGGAAGTGGCAGTAGCAGGCCTGAAGGAGGTTGATGTGAGGCTTTATTTCGGGCACATGTGGAGCAAGCCAACACATACTCCTTGACATCTCTATGGAGGGTTGGCCACCAGAAGGGTCTTGAGATCAAGGCGACGGTTCTACTGACCCCCGGATGGGCGGAAAACTTGGCTGCATGCATCCATTGGATGAGACGGGACCTGACAGAAGATGGCACATAGGTTCGGTTAGCTGGACCGTTACCTGGATCGGGTTCTGTAGCCAAGGCGGAGTTGATAAGGTCAGTGATCTCCCAGTTAACCACTCCTACAGTGCAGGAAGCCGGAAGGACTGGTTCAGGTGTCTCAGGATGATCGACGGAGTAAAGACGAGAGAGAGAATCGGGTTTGACATTCTTGGATCCGGGTCTGTAGGAAATGATGAGATTAAACCGTGAGAAAAAGATGGACCACCTGGATTGACGGGGATTGGCTTGCTTGGTTGACTGGATGTAAGCCAGGTTCTTGTGATCAGTCCATACAAGAGCCGGGTGCTCAGCTCCCTCCAGCCAATGTCTCCATTCCTCCAGCGCCAATTTGATGGCCAACAGCTCACGGTCTCCCACATCGTAGTTCTGCTCTGCGGATGAAAGTCTACGGGAGAAAAAGGCGCATGGATTGATCTTTTGATCCGTGTCAAGTCTCTGGGAAAGGACCGCTCCAACACCAGAATCTGAAGCGTCCACCTCGAGGATAAACTGTTTAGCTGGGTCAGGCTGCATTAACACTGGTGCTCTGGAAAATAAAGATTTCAATTTATCAAATGCAGATTGTGCCTCGGGAGTCCACTGAAAAGTGCGTTTGACAGAGGTCAGAGAAGTTAATGGAAGGGCAGTCTGGCTATAGTTCCTGATGAACCGACGATAAAAGTTTGCAAAGCCCAGGAATCTCTGTAGCTGTTTGCGGTTCTCTGGAACTGGCCATTCTAACACGGCTTTTATCTTGTCCTCAGATGGTTTTACCTGGCCGCCCTCGAGCACAAACCCCAAAAAGTTGACTGAAGACTGATGAAATTCGCACTTCTCTGCTTTAACGAACAGCTTGTTCTCCAGTAGTCTCTGTAACACAAGGCGGACATGTCTTTTATGTTCAGAAAGGTTCCTTGAGTAAATGAGTATGTCGTCAATATAGACGAACACAAACACATTTAAAAAGTCTCTGAGAACATCGTTCACGAGGGCTTGGAAACAGGCTGGAGCGTTAGTTAGACCAAAGGGCATCACCAAATATTCGAATTGACCCAAGGGAGTTTTGAAGGCTGTTTTCCATTCATCTCCATCTCGGATCCTAAGAAGATGATATGCATTCCTTAAGTCCAGTTTTGTGAAAACTGTAGCCCCTTGTACAGGTTCGAATGCTGAGGCGAGTAGAGGAAGTGGGTACATATTCTTTATTGTGATTTGGTTCAAACCTCGGTAATCAATACATGGTCTCAGGGAGCCGTCTTTCTTACCAACAAAGAAGAACCCGGCGCCCAAAGGAGAGGAAGATGGGCGGATTATTCCAGCAGCTAAGGATTCATTTATGTACATCTCCATGGTCTCTCGTTCAGGTTTGGAAATGTTGTACAACCTGCTGCTAGGTAGTGGTGCTCCAGGTAATAGCTCAATGGCGCAGTCATATGGTCTGTGAGGAGGTAGGGACGTAGCACTGACCTTACTGAAGACAGGAGCCAGGTCATGGTACTCGGAAGGAACGGAAGAAAGGTCAGGAGAGTCCATCTCCCCCCCACCTCTAGGAGGCCCCACCAAAGGGGCAGCCGAACGGAGGCATGTTTCATGGCATGTAGTAGACCATGATTCCAGGTGACGATCAGTCCAATTTATGTGTGGATTATGCTTCTCCAACCATTCGAAACCAAGCACCAGGGGAGAACATGCAGAAGGAAAAACAAAAAATGTTATTGTCTCTCGGTGGTTACCTGAAAGAAGTAGCTCGAGGGGTTGAGTTTGATGGGTAACTTGGTGGAGTCTTTTCCCGTCAATGGCAGAAACACTAAGAGATTGAGTCAGAGGAATGGTTTCTATTTGAAGTTGTTGGACGAGGTTCAAATCGATTAAGTTCCGTTCACAGCCTGAATCGATGAATGCAGAAAAGGAGAGGCTTTGGTTAGCACAAAACAACGTGGCAGGAAGCAACAGTCAAGGAGATTTCTTGAGAGTGGACACTTCATCGCTTCCTGCCCGGCTAAATCAAAAGCCTGGGCCCGCCAGAGGATCTGAGGAGTCTGGCGGGCCCAGGCTTTTGATTTAGCCGGGCAGGAAGCGATGAAGTGTCCACTCTCACCACAGTAAATGCATAATTTGCTCAGAAAACGTCTTTGTCTTTCCTCAGGGGTGAGCCTGGTGTGTCCCACCTGCATGGGTTCGACATCTCTTTCACCAGAATGAGAGGCCTGAATAGGCAGAGGGAGAGACTGGGCCTTAGGTCTCTGTATGGGCAGCTGCTCTGTGGGGGAAGAACAGTCACGTTATGTGAGGCAGAGGAAAGTGTTCCCTGATTTCTTGATTTTGAACTGTTTCTGGCACGGATTCTATTATCCAATCTGATCGTCAAATGAATTAATTCTTCGAGAGTAGCTGGTTCGTCGAGAGTTGCGAGCTCATCTTTAATGTGCTCATTTAAAGCCATGAAATAGGCTCCCTTCAGAGCGCTTTGGTTCCATCCAGAAGCTGCCGCTTTAACACGGAAGTTGATGGAGAATTCTGCCACAGAAGAATTTCCCTGTGTTGGATTAATTGTACAAGTTATTCTACTTTAATCATATTACTTTAATCATATTATTATGCTTACACACTGGGATCATATTATTATGCTCACACATTTTGTTATCCTTATTTTACTTATATCATAAAGAGTGTTGAAGTATTTTACTTGCTTGTTCTGTACTAATGTTTTAAGTCTGTGCAGATGGAGTGCTGAATGTGAGAGCTGGCTGCTCAAGGTCAGCCGGTTCAAGGAAAAAACACGGGGAACTGCACGCACTAACACCGGAGAAAGGAGTGAAAGCTCTCCTTATCTTATGATACTGTATGATGTTATGCAGACTTCTGGTTCCGACTGGGTTTCACCCCCTCCTCCCTTTAAGCAGTCGGAACCACATTGTAGCCAGGGCGTTCCTTAATAAATGCTTGGTGGAAGCGGAGACTGTTTCAGAGTGGTTTTGGAGAATTGTAACGGAACAGTCTCTGATCACTCTCCTTGCAAGTAAATCATACTAAAATTCTCTGTGTCTTTCTTTGTACAGGTTACTGAATAAAATGTTTGGTGTTTAAACCTAACATTAATTGGTCCTTCGAGCCGGATTGCAAGATACCCGACGACCCCCAGCAGGTGAGTGAGATCCAGATAAGCCTGCGGCCGCAGCAAAGAGACCCTTTACGGGACTGGTCTCTCCCTTACAGGCTGGGGTCCGACGGTTGAAGCATTTCGAGGACGCAGAGAATTGTGAGTAGTTTTTGTTCTAATAAGGAGTGAGTGAGAACCGTGAGAGAAAAAACAGCAAACAGTTTAAACCTCGTGAAGGACGGCGGTGTCCTCTATCTTTAATAGTTAAACTCCGCGTGGGGTAACGAGGTCCCCCTTTTGTACTAAAACCCTGACAATTCTAGACTCTATCAGGTAAAACAGAAATTTTAAAACAGTTAAAGTCCGCGGGAGGGCAGGCTCCCCTAGTTTGTAAGGGCAAGCTCCCCGAGTTGTAAACTAGTTAAATTCTGCGTAGGATGGCGGCGTCCTCTGTGTTTAAAATAAAGTAAAAGTTAACTGCGCAGTGTGTGTGTGAGTGTGTGTGTGTGAAAGGAAATATAGATATCACTAGATATCTGTATTTCATACCAAAAAGACAAGGGTTAAATGGTGAGCTTTTGTGGATGTTTGTAGACAAGAAAACTCCACCTGTAAAGGTTGAAGTGAGTTTTACCACAAAAAGTAGTTGATCACCATCTTGTCTGAAGCTCCAGTGTTTAGAACACGACAGGTGTTGAAAACCCACTGGGCCCAAATTTAGTTCAAAATGGGAAAAGGGCAAAGTAAAGAAAAACAGAAGTTATTAGAGAAACTCCAGTGCAAAGATTGGAAAGCAGTCGAAAATGATGACCCATCGGCGGTAGAGCCATTGTGTCACTGGATAAAAAACTATGGTTTTAATAGGCAAATTGAGCACCGCAAACATTAAAGAATTGCAACAAAAAATAAAAACAAAAAGCAAAAATAAAGACACTTTGATGGCAAAAGAAGGTTACATGCAAACCATGGTCTGGATGAAATTGGCAGGTCAGAGAGAAGAGGGAGAGCGCAGAGCTAAGAGAGAGAGGGGGGAGAGACAAAGAAAAGAGAAAGAAGAGGAAGAAAGGGAAAGTGAAGAAAAAAAAAAGGAAAAGGAAAGATCAGTTATGTTTCATAGAAAGGAGGATGATGAGTACGCAGGGCCCTATTCTAACCTGATACATCAAATACATAATCTCCCACCAATGGGAGGTGCTGCCGCTGCAGCCGATCCCTCAGCCCTCTCACCCACGGGGATCCTCCACGATATACTCCCCCACAACATGTAGAAGCACCATTGAAAATAGCCCCTCCTCAAGTAGCTTCTCCACAAGCTGATACCTCCCAGGGATATATTACTAGGTCCAAAGGTTCTGTAGGGGATTGGTCAAAAACTTTAGCGACAACATTTAATGACATTCTGTCTCCACGGGCACCCCGAGTGATGCCAGTGAACCTGGAAGGTGAAGGAGCAGTCCTCACGCTTCCTTTAATAGAATTACCAAACCCCTTAGCAGGCCAGGTTGAGGGGAATGCCCAACAAACAGCCACAGTAATGGTATACAGAACCTGGACACAGGAAGATGTTAGAAAAGCAGTAGAAGGAATTCCCCCTCCAAACGAGGATGTGGAAGAATGCATAATTCAAATGGAGAATCTGAGAAGATCTTACCATTGGAATGGTGCGGAGGTTCAGCAAGTCTGGATGTGCCAATTAGGATCAGAATGGCACCATGTTAAAGGGGATTTTGTGCCAACTACAAACCAAGATCCTCTTATCCCTTTGCAACCAGACTCCCGAGACTTAAAAACAGCTGTAGAGCATTTGATTAATCGTGTCAGGGCCAGGTATCAGAAGAAAGCAAATTACACAGAAATAGGGAGATGCACACAGAAGCGGGACGAGCCTTTTGATGAATACAGGGTAAGGATGGAAAAGATATTTAGAGCACATAGTGGACTGCTCTTTGATGACAATGATGAGGGGCCATTTAAACAGCAGCTGAAGAATGCACTACACGCAGGGTCATTACCAGAAATCAAAGGATGGGTTGAGCGCCACTACATAAACATGAGTGGTGGAACGCTCCAAACCTATATAAATCACGCCCTGCATGCAGAGAAAGTCATAAAAGGTAAAAAGAATCACAATAAAGAATCCACTGTGTTTTATCAGGAGGAAGAGGACACTGTGTTTTATCAGCAATCCAGAGGTAGGGGCCGAGGCAGAGGCCGAGGCCGTGGAAGGGGAAGAGGTTTTGGATCACGCTCAACTGATAATTCCACAGCATGTTGGTCATGTGGGAAAGAAGGCCACATGGCTAGAGATTGTCGAAGCAACCCACAAAATGCAGGAAGCTCAACATGACTAGATGAGCAGACATTTTCTATTAGAGAGATAGAGGATGAAAATATGGATGTCTTAAACCTAGAAGATTTGTTTTTTTCTTTAAGAAAAATATAGACCAGAAATAGTTCTGATGGTCCAGGGCACTCCTGTTAAATTTTGTGTGATACAGGAGCCTGCAGAACCACAATAAAAGAACCCATACCCTTGCACATACCCATCGTAAAGATGATTTACCTGTAGGTCCATATTCAGCATTATTACAGCAAGCACAAGCAGCTTTACAGCAAGACCCAAATGAACGTGGTGCTGCTGCTGCTTCTGCTTCAGCCCCAGTCTTGCCAGCTCCTAAAGTTGAGAATCTACCGGCTTATTCTCCTACGCCCAGCACCTCCACAAGGGTTACCCGTTCTGGGGGACCTGTGGGGGCTTGGTCAAAAGATATGGGGGGAGGCTTAATCTCCCCACAGCCAGCCCCTGAACCCAAACCCGAAACTGAGGTGTTTCCTTTAATTGAGCTGCCCAATCCTTTGGCGGGTCAGAGGCCAGCTGAAAATCCATTTTTTCCTGTCATGATGGTCTATAGGCAGGGGCGGATTTTGGAAATTTGGGGCCCTGGGCATGGACGGGAAGGGGGCCCCCTAACAAGAAAACCTATAAAACAGACCCATTCTACAGATAGAGAAATGTTAATAGAATAGACATTCATTATTTGTTCTAGGTTTTGTCCCTCTGTTCTTGTCCCTTTTTCCTCTCTATTTATCAGCCTTCTGATGGCATTTTAGCCAAAGCATTTTTATCAAAAAACATAATTAATATGCACAAATAAGGATTAGTTGTATTAACTATACATGTGAATAGCACCCCAACAGTTTTCCTGTGTGACAGTGGTGCATGCAGAACAACTGTTAAACAACAAATTCCAGGTGCTGGCCAAGGACCTGAGACTGTCATAGTCCGATTAGCTCAAGGTCATTTAAAGGCTGTGCAGGAGATCCAGCTTGTGTGGTTGAGAGACCCTGAAGGACTCTCCTGCCGGCTGTCTGTACTGACTTTACCTGAATGTCCAGTTACCTCTTAGGCAGAGATGCTCTAGCCATGCTTTGCTTAGACAGAGGCTGGGCATCCCATCCCTGGTAGGGACGCTATTGGTCTGGTGTCATTGGTACTATGCATTATGCATGCCTTTCTTTTTTTATGCTTGATATGAGCATCAGTACTGATGAGAGGAATTCATTGTTTAAAGAGAAAAGGAGCATTTTGCTACATTAATAAACATTTTTAAGCACTACACTAACTAGATGCTGTTTATCAATGTTGGAGTATCACCGGCTCTAATGAATGTGGAATTAGGACTGTTTTCCACTTTGTAAATGATTTTATTTGAACAACTGAGACAGACAGTAAATACAGTACTTTCTTCTGAATATATAGAATTGTGCAGAGTTAAACCCCACTCTTATATTTTTACCTACTATGCTCTCTCTGTATCAAGCAAAATAATACATTCATTAAAATAATAACTTCACTATAAACGTTGAACATCTGGGCTGTAGTTACTCTGTGTTGCCCATCTCATGTATTTTATCTGTGGCTGAAAACATGAATCATATTAATTGATTATTTGCATATTCATAAACAAATTTAGTGATTCATCATTAAATGGAGTATAGAGACTCTAAAACATAATATACATGTAAAATCTGGCTTTCCCCGACAGAGTAACCCACTTGGATCAGTAATCATACCAAAACTGTAAAATAAATTTATAAACATTTTGCAAATACGATTATAAAATGTTTTTGTCTGTCAATACTTTCCGTCCGGAGCTCTTCAGGAGGAGATGTTTTGGTTTCACCTGGTTTAATGTCATTAGTAATCTTCTTTACAGAACTTTTGGCTAACCAATTAATCGAAAGAATTAACGATAGACTGATCGATTTACGAAATAATTGTTAGTTGCTGTCCTAATTTTATCGTAACATTGCATTAAACATAACATTTCTTATTAAATACATGTGAAGTAGGGATGACATTCAACGAAACAAACATGTTAATCAGCCAAACTATCTTAAAATCCATAATGGCACCTATATGTGACCAGAACATAAACCAATCCTTCCAAATAAAAAATTTCTTTAAATATGCTGCTATATTGAGTCATGATTTTACTCATGTCTCAAACGGGGGGATTGTAGGATTGATTGAGCATTGAGCATCATTATTCAGCATATGGATTTATATTCTATGCAAGAAACTTTTGTAAAGCATGTCTAATATGTGCTAAATTTAAGACCTAAAAAAGGTGCTTTCCCTAAACCTATTTATCCTTTCAATTCTGTTTGGTTATAATAGATTTGTTTTCTAAATGGATTGCAAGAAAGTGATAGTTAGATCAGATGAGTAATAAGTAAAATCACTTTCTTAATTATTCTCTGGAACCTTATCGTACTGCTTAGCACTCTAGTAATTCTACTGTGGTACCTGTTATAGAATACACATTTGGTCTCCTTCACCGACCTTCAGAGGAAGTCCATCGTACAAAGGGAGTTGTATTTTTAGTATACAACCATCTCAAACTGGTGAAGGTTCAACAACTCTGCCGAGAGGTCATAGGAAGTAGACCATTGTGTAAAAAGATTATCCATAGAACACTTTTTGAAGTTTGAACCTAGATGATGTTGCGATTATTCATATTAGTTTTGTCTTTAGCTCTCACTCAGGGCAAGGATTCTTGTTGCCCCCATGATCCAGTTATTTGTAAAAGGGACGTCTATCTCTGCTATAACTCTACTAGAGTAATCAGTTTGGTGGCTATTCCTTTTCAAACATTCTCGCAAAGATTTAAACATGACCCAGGAAATTGGCACGGTTATGATTTCTACCTATTTCCTCGCGTAGTTCAAAGAACTTATAATGGTTGGGGAGACGTATTTAGAACCACTGGACAGTGGAAAAAGGGATCGTATGGATGGACACCTTTAGCTAAGAAATGGATGAGTAGAATATCAGGGTTCACTGTTAACCATGCCTCCAATGTTTTCACTATGACAATAAACTCCACAGCAGAACCCCTTGAGAAGGAAGGCTGTTCTTCCTCATTTCTATGTGCACGGTCTAGTGGAACCGATCCATGTTGGCCTTTGTATTTGTGCCCCATAAATATTACACAAGAAGGAGATGAGATACAAGGGATTCTTACTTCTGCCCAAGGTGAACAGATAAAAATTCAAAATATTAATGGTCCGCTTAAAACAGATGAATTGTTTCAAGTCATCACTGGAATCTCTGGGCAAACAAACAACTGGCTTTTAATGGCAGAACAAGCAGCTAAAACAGTGTCTAATGATTGTCTTGTGTGTATGGGAGCCAGACCGCTGTTACGTGTGGTTCCTGCCACCATAACTCCTCAATGTCTTCTAAGTATAATGAATTATACGGTCCAGTCTGATAATTGCACCTATTGGGATAACATCTATCCCCTGACCACAACTGAGAAAAAGAAACCAATCTTTTTGAAAAAAGTAGCTGTGGCCAATTTCACCTGTGTAAACAGGACTGGAGTGGGCCCGAAACTAGGCACACTAAATGAAACACAATGTGCAAGTATTTTACTGGTATCCATTTTTTTTTTTTACCTCAATCCCGCAGCGACATCTGGTGGTGGTGTGGAGATGACAAATTGTTTGACAAACTTCCATGTAACACCACTGGATTATGTGCTGCTGTCACCTTGATTTTACCTGTTTCTGTTACATCACTCACAACGGATGAATTGTTGACGACTGCAAACAGCATTTTACCTCACACAGAGCATACTAGAAGGAGGAGGGCATCTGAAAATGCATGGAGTGGAAATGACCCTACTTATATTGATAGCATTGGTGTACCCAGAGGTGTTCCTGATGAGTATAAACTAGCCAATCAAGTTTCTGCAGGATTTGAATCTTTCTTATGCTGGTGGTGTACTCTAAATAAAAATGTAGACAGAATCAACTACATCCATTATAACGTCCAGAGGCTGGGAAATAAAACAGAACAAGGCATGAACAATTGTCAGCTACCTCTCTGATGGCTTTCCAGAACCGTATTGCTGTTGACATGTTGTTAGCTGAAAAAGGTGGTGTGTGCTCTATTTTTGGAGATCAGTGTTGCACCTTTATTCCCAACAACACCGCTGCTGATGGCAGCCTCACAAAGGCCCTTGAAGGCCTTCGCTCTCTTAACAGCAAAATGAAAGACCATTCTGGAGTTGAAACAAAAATGTGGGATGGATTTGGAGACATTTTTGGTAAATACAAACAATTGGTGCTTTCTATTTTAATGTCTATAGCTGTATTTGCCGCCATCTTGACCTTATGTGGATGTTGTTGTATTCCATGTATTAGAGCGCTGCTAAATAGACTAATTACCACAGCAATACAACCCATGAAAGCAGAAATGTATGCCCTCATGCCCACTGAAAAATACCCATCTGATGATGAAGACAGCGAAGAGGATGAAATCTCTTTGCATTTTCCTGACTTTTATCCTAATTCCAATGACATTAACAGTAACCCACCAGTTTAAAGTACCTCTGAGTGTACCCTTTACAGCTAAAACATGATTTCATAGTTGAAAATCTGAAAAGAAGTAACTACTGAATGATAAAATAAATAGCTTAAAGTGAATAAACAGGGGGGAAATGTTGGATTAATTGTACAAGTTATTCTACTTTAATCATATTACTTTAATCATATTATTATGCTTACACACTGGGATCATATTATTATGCTCACACATTTTGTTATCCTTATTTTACTTATATCATAAAGAGTGTTGAAGTATTTTACTTGCTTGTTCTGTACTAATGTTTTAAGTCTGTGCAGATGGAGTGCTGAATGTGAGAGCTGGCTGCTCAAGGTCAGCCGGTTCAAGGAAAAGAACACGGGGAACTGCACGCACTAACACCGGAGAAAAGAGTGAAAGCCCTCCTTATCTTATGATACTGTATGATGTTATGCAGACTTCTGGTTCCGACTGGGTTTCACCCCCTCCTCCCTTTAAGCAGTCGGAACCACATTGTAGCCAGGGCGTTCCTTAATAAATGCTTGGTGGAAGCGGAGACTGTTTCAGAGTGGTTTTGGAGAATTGTAACGGAACAGTCTCTGATCACTCTCCTTGCAAGTAAATCATACTAAAATTCTCTGTGTCTTTCTTTGTACAGGTTACTGAATAAAATGTTTGGTGTTTAAACCTAACACCCTGCTTTAAATTGAAAAGAGCTCGAGAGTCAATAGTTTGATCAGTTTCTTGATTGAAAACTTGGGTAAATTCAGAGATGAAATCAGAGTAATAGCAATTAAGACTATCGTCGGTGGCAAATCTTGCCTGAGCCCACTCCAAGGCTCTTCCTGTTAGCTGAGAAAGGATGAAGGTTATCTTTTTATAATCCATGGAAAAGCTGCCTGGAGAGTTCTGAAAAATCAAACGACACTGAAATAAAAATCCTTTGCAATCTTTCATGTTTCCAGAAAATCTTTCTGGAAGACTAGGGCGGAACTCGGATGACGTCACTGCTGGTGACCTTGGAGGTGGAACTGGACCCGGAAATGGTTGAGGTGCCGGTACAGCATTAGCGCTGTTCAAGTAGTTAGCACAGCTCTGAAGCATATGATTATGAGTATCAACCAAGCGATATAACTCACGGAGCGTTTGGGTTTGTCCTTGAATTTGGGCATCCTGCTCCTCCAAGCGGCGGGTGAGGTGATCTGCTGGGCCTTGAGTTTGGCCGCAGTGTTCTGTCATGATGGGTACTCTAAGAGTGACCCAATTATGCAGAACACCACTAGACGGACACAGGAATAAAAGTTCAACAAGTTTATTTGGACACAAGCACACTGATTATACTGGTTCTGGTTCGGGCCTGGATACTGGTTCACCGGAGTCTGCGTGAGAGACAGTTCAGTTAGCGTTGCACGTTGGAGCTTGCTTTCTTGATTGTTACTGATTGTACCTTGAGGGTTCTTGTGGTTAGCTTTGGGAGGGTCACTGTTGGATCTGGAGAGGAGTTGATCAGCAGAGTCCGTTTGCTGCTTCAGCGTCTCACTTTTAGTTTTGAGCAGACCTTGGCTTTGGGTTTTCCAGCTCTTTGTCCTGAGCTGCATGGAAGTTCACTGAGGTTCTTCAGGTTTGGCTCTGAGGGTCGGCTCGGCAGGTTAGCTCTTCCTGAGCTCCACAGAGGAGAAACTGGTTTCCAACTGGATCAACACTGCGGAGTTGAGGCAAGGTCTGAAGACAGCTTAAATAGTGGATCCTCTGATGATCTGATGGGCTGCAGCTGTGCAGGAGGCTTACTCAGAAGGATCCACGGCGGACTCTGCTGGAGGAAGGTGGAACTTCTCCAGCTCCTAACAGCTCCCTGTCAAACAAATGACAAAGCATGACCTGTTCAGTGGACTGCTTCTCCTTCATCTGAGCAAGGAGTTCAAGAAAGTCTGAGCTGTAACTTCAGGATTTGGCATGAAAGAAGTGCCAGTCTCACATGAGCTTTCCTGTTTTACAGTTTAACCTCTTAAAACCCACCGGATTGCCCATGGCCCGGTGGACCTCAAGTGGGGGTAATAATTCAGAATGCATAAAATTCCACCGATAAAATTTTTACCAGCAGGTGGAGCCCTTGCGCACAGCTCCAAGCTGACACCACAATTTCCAAACCCCACAGCTCTGGAATTGTTATAGAAATTTTCTGCATTTGTGGTTGACATGATGTAGAACAAATATAATACAATGAAACCTGCCTTTTCTCAAAAAAGTATTTATTACTGCTGTTCAAAACTGACATATCATTTCCAAGAATAAAAAAACAACAACTTTGAGTCATGTTTGAAATGATGCAGGTTGGTCTCTAGTCACCCAATTTTAATGTATATATTAGGAAACTAGAGGCTGTTAGCTTTCAAATAATGTATTGCATTTATAATTTCTGCTTACAGTTCCTAAGTTATTTTCTTTCCATTTGGGCATGCAAAATAAGCGAGGATTACCCAAAATGAGGTGGATGTTAAAAGGTTGAAAAAAGGGATTTGTCTTGTTTATGAAAACAGGTGTTATGGACAAACTAGGGCAAAACTGTCAAGAAGGCATGTTATTTAAACAGGAGGTTGTTAAAACTGTTAAAAACACAGCTGCATGAATTCGGCAATACATTTTTTTAGCGCTCAATTATTTTGTTATCGTAGATCTTTTTAATTGGTGACATAACTTAGTGAACAGCATAGAGTAAGTACAAACAACAAGAGCGCAGGTCATGTGGGATCAAATTTGTCATACACTACTCCAGGGGCACTTTTTAGCGCACGTGGAACACTTAATTATAAAAAAAAAAATACCCATGCATGTTGAATGAAATTTTACTTTTATTTGTAACATTCTCTAAACGTGAGTTTTCAATGGAAAAAAGTCACACCACCAACAGAACAGACTAAAGCGTACTAGTTTAAAGTAGTATGCTTGCTCATCTTTCTTTCATCTGGCTCATATCCCTGTTTTCCCTCATCCATCTGCTATCCCTCATCCATCTGTTCTCCCTCATCCTGGTGGTCTCGCTCATCCTTGTCTTTTTCTGTCTCTGTGTCTTCCATGAACTCTTCCTCATCTCCTGTCCTGGTAGATGTTGATGATATAGAGCTTCCCTGCTGTGACTGGCTACAATATAGTAATAATAATCATCATGACAATAACAATAATAATAATAATAATAGCTTTAACAAATATGGCACATTCGTTTAAAGCTACAGTATGTAATAATTACAGGGATATACAGTCAGAAATGTAATATATTATACATAACTATGTTATTTATCATCATCTACAAGCTCAGCCTCTTAACCTTAATATTTGCGTTGCCTTAGAATTCGTTATTTATAATTACATAGGAGCGGGTCTCGCAGCCATGGAGGCAGACATCTTTGCGCTACGGCAGTGCAGAGCCAACAAACTAGTGATTGCGAGATCGCCCATTACGCTCGAAAGTAACTACGGCAAGTTGAGAGAGATTAACTGAGAACAAAATTATCTATGTAAACAAACCTCATCACTTGAGAAGGTAGGTGATGTGGACGCCGTGGAAGACATTTTGTCCCGTAACGCTCGCCGTACTGTTGGGGGGGAGAAGCGGTGGGGGGGAGATGTTCATGTTGCTGCGGTCTGCAGTCTGACCGCTAGATGTCGCTGAAAATTACACACTGTAGCTTTAAATAATGGGCTATTAGGGCAACATGACTGGAAGTCTTGTCACGTGGATATGACTTATGGTAGCCTACAAAATAATAGCTATTTTAATACCTGCTGATTTTGTACAAACCACTTAAAAATAAAATGTGAAAAGCTTTTAAGATTTTTCAATAAGATTAACCCTAAGGAGCAGATCAATAGCATATAACTAAGGCTCACAACAGTAAGTGAGTCTGGCCTTGACTCTGACCTGTCATCGTTTGGCTTTGCTGTCATCCAGGAGAGCAAAGAGCTGCTTCCCAGCGCTGCCTGCTGTAGCTCCTTTATTCGTTCTCTTTTCAGCCTCTCCTTTCTTAAGATTGTGCTGCAATTACTAAATCAATATGCAATTAAGACAATAAAGAGACCAAAATGTGTTAATTTATGTTACCTAACAAAACCTGTACAACAGAAAACGTTTGCCTTAACACATAGATTTGCAATTGCAAACTCTACTGAAATTATTTGTAGCTTATGTGGTCGTCCTCACGTTATCTGTCATTGACTTGGGCTACAGTGTAAAACTTTATCTAGCCTAACTAGTTTATCAGGTGACCAGTCGGCAAAAACGCTTGTTTGGTGCTGCTGAATGAGACATTTTAATACACAACAAAATGATTTTGCTTGATCTGTATATTACCTGGCTAATGGGGCACGGAAGAAGCAGCCTGTCAGCGACCGTTCCTGCTATCTGAAGACGCTTACTGAACTGCTATGATGCTGCGCATCTGGCATGCCCTGCGGGCGACCGCGCAAGTTCACGTGACAAAGGAAGAGAGATAGGCTGGTCGGGTGTGCGCAAGGAGGTGGCTCATTTCGGGGCACTGTTTCAGTCGTTTTTAATGGCTCAGGTTTTCAAAAGATCATTTCAAAACTGACCTCAGTAAAATCTTAATAATATTAATAATAATAAAAAAAAAGAGTTTCAAACTGGCATTTTCGTTGATAAAGGGCAAACTTCCTAGTGCTTTAGCACCACCTAGTGTCTATGTATGCATGCCCCTGCACTACTCTTTTTATAGCCCTGCCTCCATCTCGACTCATAGTGTAATGAACCGGATGCGGACCCAAGATTCACCACAACAGGTTAGTGACAACTTAAGAAGTTTATTGAGAAAACTGGTGATTGGACGAAAACTGGTGATTAGGACGCCGACTCTCGGACGTTCAGCTTCCGCGTGCAGAATGATATGAATTTCACAGGAGGTTGGGGCTCTGAGGACCAGACAGGAACGGGTAGTTTGTCCAGTTGTAGATCCAGACATCCAGCTGATAAGCAGAGGGGATTTCAGCGGGTTTGTTTAGTTCCTGATCCAGATATGATCTCCGGTATCACAGGTCGAAGAGGGGGCAGACAGGCTCATTAACTTTCAGACAGACTTGGGTCTTAGGCATGGGTAATCATTCTGGAATCCAGAGACAAATGGAGCTGGTCTCAGGCAGACGGACAAATCGAAGAAGGGGACAGGCAGGCTCAAAAATCAGAGGACAGAAAAGGATCAAAAAACAGGCAGGCAGGCAGGCAGGCAGGTTTTCAAAAAACAAGGCTGGAAGGTTGTTACCGGAATTGGCTTGAAACGATCTGGCACTGGAGACTCATGAGGACGGGGCTTATATGCAGATGGAGTGTCGTGGAAACTGTCCTCCCAATGACTACCGGTCCACATCTGACTTACATGTGTAACGCTAGTTGAGGCTAGGCGCCTGACTACGGCCAAGTCTGTTGGCATGGCAATTAGAAAGATTCGACTGCGGAGCCTGTGTGTGAATAAACACGATCTGACAGAAAATAAAGTTAAATTGTTGTATTTTAATGCATACTTCTTCATATGTTTAGGTAGGTATTGAATAATAATATATATATTTTTTTATAAATGTAGACAATGAACACAACAAAACAACAATAACAACAAATAAATAAACCCTGATGAGACAAAAGAGGTTTTCTTCCTCTTATTCAAGTCCGTGGTTTTTTTGTTAAGGTGATTATTTGCTCTGTTCAAAAACCTAGGACGCATCCTTAGAAGACCGGATTCGAAGGCCGATTACGTCATTGCGCGGCGCCGAGGTCTGGTCAGATTCCAAGAGTCCTCGTTATGTGGCCTTAAAATGCCTCCTTCTTTTTGCCCAATTTGAAGGACGGGTCCGATGTATCCTCGGTATTCTTGGATATCCCAGGATTCATTGCGAGACCAAGCAAGCCGTGATGAGAGGAAAGGTTACTTGGCGCCGAACAGTGGTGAAAATTGGAAGTTCAGTTTAATATAATACAACTCTGTGAATAGTTCCGTCTGAAATGAATGAAAATAGTTGTTTTAATGGTTATTGAGTCAGATATGTGGCGGTAATGTTTGGTTTATCTATAGGTTTTAATCTGTTACTGTGTAAATGGGTTTGGCTGAAATTTAAGGACAGATTCTAATATATTTGCAGGGTGGGGACTATAAATCTGATAGGATTTTTATCTTTTTATTGCTATTTTGCACAATATGCTTAACTTCCTATTTTTTGTTGTTGAATATTAGAGATTTTGCAGATATATTTTTTATACATATATTGTTTAGATTTACTTATATCTTTCTACCCCTTTTATAGAATAGAATAGAAAATCTCTTTATTTTCCCACAATGGGCAAATTTACAGCAGCAGAAAGATTATTGAAAATGGTCACACAAATGTGGACCTTAGAAAAATGTATAAGAATAACATAATAGGGAAGAGTTAAAATATAAACAATAAAATACTGTAAAGTGTTTTAACAATATAAAACTGGGGAATAAATAACCAATATGCAGCTATGGACATTTTTACAGTCATGGATATTTGAAAATAGCAGCAACATCAGAGATGTGCAGAATGACAGCAGCAGGTTATTTAACTGACTAAGGTTTCTATCATTACATTTTATTTGATTTGTTCCTGCTCCAGGTGGTTGGAACCTTTATTCCACTCTGGATTCTTGTGAGTGTAGTCTTTATTCACTTCACAATAAAAAAGAAATAAATAGTTTTGAAAACTTCTGTATTCATTCTTTTCCTGCTTTGTGTGTCAACGTTCACGGTTGCTAAGCAACAGAGCATACGGCGGTAAAACCCGCCAAAGGGTAGACCTGGTCGAATTTACACGGGGGGGTCATACATAAAACAAAAATTAGCACTTTACCAGAGTTAAACTGCTATCCAAAAACTAAACATTCAAAAAAAATACATAATTATATTCCAAACTATTTGTCAGGAATCATTCAATTACGTTTCAAGTTAGCAACATTAATGTTACAGCTAAATTAAAAAATATCAGTCAGTCAAGATATCAAAAATAAGGTCAGACAAGTTATCAAATTAAAGTCAGACAAGTTATCAAAGTAAAGTGCACTTTTTAAAGTCTATCAAATTTTTATTGACACTGATGTCAATTAAAATTTACTTACTTAAATTCCATTTCAACAAACATTGAATTGGTTTCTGGATTTGTTGCGCAACTACATAGAAACCAACTGAGTGCAGAGTTCCATTGGCCGTTCACAAACTTAAAATAATAATAAGAAAAATAACTAAAAGTATCCCTAAAGGACAAAATCAAAGGGCTTATCTAATGCTTTAACAGCATATCTTTCATTCGGCCACATTATTAACAAAAGAAGTTGGTTTTTTAAACCACAAAACCGTTTAAAAACGCCAATACAGAAGTTATAAGGGGGTGTGTCGCCGCCGAGTTTCAACTTAAAAAAAAAGACAAATAACAAAGGATAAACAACTCACCATCGAGTGCTCGTCACAGCACACTTAATGCAATGCTTCGGCTGTTTCAATTTAAGTTGATCTCCCAGTGTTCTTCGGCGATTTAGGAAAACGCCAGCATGAGTAGCTAGCAACAGCAGTAGCAGCAACAGCAACAGAAGAGGTCCGAGTTCACCTTCGACCCAGAACTTATAGTGTGCTTCCCGGTTTGACCCGCCAAAATAAAATGCGGTCGATTATTTTATGCAGGTTACAGATGCAGGAACAGTCACACTTCTATACACTCGAGGAGCATTATTTAAAGCCTTTCTTTTGATCTATCAAAGCCTTTTCTGTACACTTTCATGGTGACATTTATTGCAGTTAAATCAAAACTGAATATGTCAAAACAACGCTTTCATCCAGTGTGACTTATGTTTTTATAACATCTCATTAAAAAAGTCGGCATAACCTTGATGCTCAAAATTTCAGTAACACATCACTCGTATGTCGCTCAGTACCTGCTCAGTACCGCACAGTATCACTTTGGATATGACAACTCATATATCACAATTAGTGCAGCTGGCCTGTGCAACCTTGATATGTCCAAATAATTCATTTTTAATGAGTGTGACTTCATCATCAAAAGGCTTTATCTCTGTAGCTCTGCAGTACCAACACCTTGGATTCAATCCAATATTTCTGTCCCCTTTCTAATACCTGCATCTTACTTGGATCCCAAAACTTCAAAGGGCCAGCTGCAGAGAGCCTCTCACACACTGCTCTCTTTCTCTCTCTTTGGCCTTAATAACATAAATGTATTTATTGTAAAACAACTCTATATGCATTGTAAAACATTTAATTCCATTTTATTCTGATCATTGGTGCAGATTAATTCACTACATTTCCCCCCTGTGATCCTGAAAAGGATCACTAAGTGAATCTACAGGTGATTGTCAAAGTGAAATACTATACTATAAATGTGAAGTTTCAAAAATAAGCACACCAAACTAAAAGTGAGACTAAAACACACCATATGCTTGTAGTGAGTGATATAAAATGAGGTGATTACATGATAAAGTGATAAAATGTAAAAAAAAAAAAATGGAGAATGTCTTAAAACAAAGAGGGATCCCCCTCTTGGCTCACTTATGAGGATCTTTCCTCTTGCTTACTTTTTTTGTAGAAGGATTTTCAGTTATTGTTTTCTAAGCAGAGGGGAATCCCAATGCCCAAGCAGCTTCATCTCCTACTAGGTCACTGCATCCCCTTCCACGTGGTGTTATTACACACCCATAAATAATCCAAGAGAAACTCCATCATGCCTGGTCTATGCCGGGCAAACACTTCATCTAATGGTCAATGGACCGTCATTACAACCAACATACGAGTAACCATATGGCACTCTCCTACACAGCACTTGAACTGTCAAATATGTTATGCCTATACACAATTATTCTGTCAGTTATCTTTAGCACAGGTATTCATAATCATTAATAATCAGTATTGTCCTTTATATCCAGTATAGTGTGGTTGAGATTAATAATAGCGTGGCCCCGGCAGCTGCAGCAATGTAGTAGTAGTAGTAGCCACGTGCCCTTGATCAGCGGTCAGCTGCAGCAACCTTCCTTGCAGGGTGATTATGGTCTGCCGTGCCTCTTGAAGTTGACGTGTCAGCTCCACATTTTCTCGGGTCAAACGCTGCATCTTCCCCTTTTCCCTGGTTTTGTATATGCTGCGGCGTACAGCTTCGATGGGACGACGTGTGGTGGAGTACTTCAGACCCTTCATCATCTTTCAAAACACCTCTGGTCATAGAGGTGACCTCAGGCTCCATGTCGTTGACGGAGTGATAGGTATTCATTGGATGAGCAAAGAACCCTGTGAGGTGCAGATATTCCTCAGTGCTGACCACTAGGCCTGCGAAGACCACATCTCGCCCTGCTCCCGGAGAGGGAGGCCTCATCCCTTTGCGCTTAGCCTGCACGCCTGATGTGGATGGCAGCTCCAGAAGCGGTCCGGCGAGTTGTTCTCCGTACCCCGGGTTGGCAGGGGTGTTGCTTGGGCTGGTGTCGATCTGCAGGGCCCCAGGTGATTGCGGGTTGGACATTGGCCTCCCTGTAGGCGGTGGTGGTTGATCATCCGGCTGCCTTCTGGGTGTCATCCAGGGTCTGTTCCACCCCAGAGGTGCGATGCCTGAGCCCCTGCCGGATCTTCTGGCTGCCTGTAAGGAACATTGGAGCCTGCGGCTACCTCTACTTGTGTGCCTACCGACACCTGTGTGAAGTTTCTCCCTCTATTGTTGTACTCTAGGCATGCCTCGGTGGTTGGGAAATAATAAGTTTCCTCATATTCCTCATAAGACTCCGCCATGTTCAATTAATCTGCATTTGGAGAAAATAGTGTGGCATATTTATATAACATTAGGAGGCATATAGCCCATAAAACTTCAGCATGCAAATTACTGTATCTACGTGATTAATATTATTGCTCCTAGAATCACTCCTGCTGCCTTAAGATATTTTCCCCATCCAAGCTTATTGAACCAATCCCAGAAGCCCTTCAACTGAGTGTTCCAATTGGACCGCAACACGTGTTCATCTCTCATGCGTTTAATTTCCTGAAGGACTCCTGTGAGGCTGCCATTAACATCTGTGTGCATAGGGATTAAAGTACAACAATCTTCCCCAATATAATCACAATAATAATTCCTTGGTCCTCAGCCATGCGGGATTCCAGCACGAACCTATTTTGTAGAACCATTAGTGAAGTAGCATGCAATTGATCCCTTACTAGATCTACACCCTTTATTGTAAAATGTATAAGCCTTTGTTGATTATACCATAGGAGATTTACCCATCTACTATTGCGAGCTATATACTGCGCATTAACAATTGATCCATAGATTGGTACTGCACCAGCCCCTCTTCCGCTTTCTATCCAACCACTCCCTATGGCAACCTGTTCTTCAGGTACTCCATATGGGATCTGATCCCAGGTGATATATACATGTTTAGCCGCATGTCGTCATTCAACCGCTGGTTGTCTAGGTGGTGTCCTGAAAACAACGTGGGCTACATTAATAATTGGCAATCCTTTTGGGGAAAGCCTGGTCTGATTCGGAGAGACGGCATCCATCCCACTTTGGATGGTGCAGCTCTTCTTTCTAGGAATCTGGCCACATTTATTAGTCCTCCAAAACCCTGACCACCCAGGGTGCAGACCAGGAAGCAGAGTTGTAGTTTAACACACATCTCTGCAGCTTCTCTACTGTTACCCACTCTTTACTCCATCCAGACAGTGTCTTGCCCACGACCAAAATCTAATAAATTAGCAAAGATTCCCAAAGGAGTAAATCATGATAATCTAATTAAAATCAAAATAACTCCAATTGGGGAAAAAGTTAAAACAATTAAATGCGGTCTGTTTAACATAAGATCGCTTTCCTCTAAAAGTCTACTAGTTAATGACTTGATTTGTGATAATCACATTGACTTGTTTTGCCTTACAGAAACCTGGCTGCAGCAAGAGGATTATGTGAGCATAAATGAGGCAACTCCTTCAAGCTATTTAAATTTTCACATCCCCAGAAGTTCTGGGCGAGGAGGAGGAGTAGCAACAATCTTCCAGTCTGACTTACTGATTACTCCCAAAACAATTAATACCTACAACTCTTTTGAACATTTAACCCTTAATTTCCATGATCCAAATTTCAAGGCAAGAAAACCTCTTCTTTTTGTAACTTTGTATCGTCCACCAGGTCCTTACTCTGAATTTTTAGATGAGTTTTCAGAGTTCCTTTCTGATTTGGTATTAAATACTGACAGGGTCATCATAGTGGGAGATTTTAACATCCATGCTGACATTGAAGGCGATAGCTTAAGAGCAGCCTTTAATGCTATCTTAGACACTGTTGGCTTTGTTCAAAATGTGAATAGTCCCACGCATTCTCATCTTCATACTTTGGATCTTGTGCTGACATACGGCATAGAATGTGAAGAAATAACAGTATTTCCTCACAACCCTGTCCTCTCTGACCACTTTCTAATAACCTTCAGGATTACTTTAACAGAGTTCTCCTCCCCCAAAAGAAGGTTCAATTTTAGTAGATCTTTATCAGATAGTGCAGTTAAAAATTTTAAAGAATCTGCTTCACTTTCTCTCTCCTCTGTGTCACTGAGCAGTGCTGCAGAGTGCAAAAGCTTAGCTTATTCCCCTTCACAGGTTGATGATTTTGTTGATGGGGTTGCTAGTTCTCTGCGTATTGCCTTAGACAACGCA